>NW_010252624.1:13799-14196 GCF_000690775.1 Eurypyga helias
TAGAACTAGATGGTCTTTAAGGTCCCTTCCAACCCAAACCATTCTACGATTCTATTATTCTATGCAATTGGAAGAGTACTCAACTTAGAAGGTACAAATCAACATGTTTTACCATTAATCTAATGCGAGTTTAGGTTTCATCTTAATATACCATGCTCCAAATGCTTTAGACTGGCCATCTGTGCTGGGTTCGCCAGGAAAGAGTTAACTCCCTTTACCGTGGCTGCTAGGAAGCTGTGTTCCTGGCAGAGAACAGCACTGATCAGGTCTCAGCTGGCGCTGGGCAATGCCTGCACTGAATTCAGGGTCTTCCTCCGCTTCTGATCCAGCAGCTGCGTTCCCAGCTCTCGCGGTCTCGCTACAGGCAGTGCAGGGACACACAGGTCCGACACCTGAC
>NW_010252624.1:14459-17359 GCF_000690775.1 Eurypyga helias
GTGGCTGTGGCTTTTGGGTTGCAGATCTCAGGCTGCCGCTCTCAGGCTGTGATCACTCTTGGGCTCTTTGTGTCTGACTGTCACTTCTCAGCACCTGGTTGTGCACTGGTCAGTGGGTGATGAGAAATTGTGTCGTATTGTATCATATGTTTTATTTTCTATTATTTTTATTAGTAGCATTTGTATATATTAATTTAGATTTAATTAGTAAATAGTTCTTATCTCAATTTTACGAGCATCCTTATTTCTTTTTCCTCTGATTCTTCCCCTCCACTGGAGGAAGGGAGGGGGATTTTTGAGAGCAGCTTCATGGTAGTTTGCTAGGTGGAATTAAACCATGACACCATCAACCTGCAGCATGGTCCATTTCCCCTATCTTCCCTAAGAGAAGACTTCTTAGGGAAGGTTGAGGCAGATAGTGGGCAGTAATTGCTACAATGATCTGGCTCTAATATCTTTTTATGTCTGAGTTCACACCTGTAATGTTTGGTCATGTAAACAGAAATGACGAATTACCTTCTCGAAAGAAATTGCCATCACTTAGCTGTGATGCAGTAACAGACAACATGCACATTGTTGGGCACCACAATTAGAAGGAACACCTTAAATGCTCACCAAATTAGTGCACTTTACTTCACAGCATGAGGAGACTGTGAGTGAACACACAGTCTACTATTGCCTCTCAGTGGCCAGGCAGTAGCTTCTGGCAGCACATTAAGGTGTTCATTTGGGACCACACGTTTGAATATTCCACCCCGTGGGGTTTTGGAGTATTTAATGATAAGTCACTTGTTAAACCTATGTGACAGACATTTAGCTGATGTAAATCAGCATAGCTTTATTAGCTGGGATTGAACTATATCTATTTATATTCACTAAGCATCTGGACTGAAGGCAAAAATATGTGCAAAGGGACTAAGAAATTTTTCTGAAACTCCAGTGTTAAATCAAGCTTGCAAAACATTATTGAACACTAAAAAAAAAGTTCAATCCATCTGGTATACAGAAAATAAGGCACTATATGGAAAGACTTTCTAAGAGGAGCAAAATCACTTACTAAATTATTGATTTGTTATGATAAAGTAGGAATCCTTACTTTCATCCCAGGAAGCAATCATCTTTTCTAGAAAGCACTTCCACAGCTGAAACCAGATACGTTGGTTTTCCCCAGATAGCCCGCACAGCTTTTAGGGCATAAACCAGCCGGCAGAGAGGCATTAATGTCTACTTTGTATTGGCAGAGTATCATCAACCCATGACTCTGGTTGAACTGATCATGTATCTCCTGACATTTTATGGCAGATATACACATAAAGCTACCTGAAGCTGTGAGAAGAACAACCATCCCACAGATACTGGAAAGGATGAACAGGAAAACTTTGGACTATAATTCATAGTTTATGGACACTGTCATCAGTGGTTGTGACCTTTTCATCTAGTACTAAATGTGAGTGGAAAGAACATAATTCTTCAGAATTTTGTAACACAGGAGCAATTCATCCCTGTGATATCAGTCCATACCCTCACACTTCCCACATTTCAGCTGGGCAATGCATTGTTACAGCTTCCAGGGTGGTTCTGAAGCTTCACATTCCATAGTTGATCAATAACTATATTTCTATTACTATTTAATGGCCAAACTTTATATATGTATATATGTATATATATATTCCGCTTTGATTTTAATCAGCTTTGAGAGGGTTTTTTTCTGTTATGAATTATATAAACAAATTGTTTTACTTCTTATATTCCATTTGTAAGTGAATGTCCTGGCAATCCCTACAGATGGAATTATGAGAGGTATCAGCCATCAAGTGTAACTCTAATTGGCATGTTAGGGGAAAAAAAAAGGCACATAGGAAACTGCATAGAACTATGCCTAAACAGGGTTTCAGATTATCTTATGCCATTTTTTCAAGGTTTTTGATAAAATAAGTGGGTTTGTTTGATATATTTTTGCTTCAGATTCAACACATTGAAACTATTACCCCATGATATGAAGACAAAGTAATTCCAACTAAACATCTTATATGTATGAAGTTATAAATTTCAGCTGACACTCAATAATTTACTTAAGAACTTTCAAAAAAATAGAAGACCAAGATTACGAAAAGAACCAGTGGGCCTGTCTTGAAGCTGAACCTTGATTTTCAGTGATTTGCTTATGTTGTTTCCTTACTCCTTCGCAAGACTAGAAAACATGTGAGCACTTGTAAGGTTGATGAATTCCCTCATCTTTCAGCTTTTCATTTGTGGAAATAGAGAAGTGTGCTAATGGTTTAGCATTAGAAAGCAAGGAAGCCTGACAAGGATGTGTCAAGAAGAGTATTCTCATTGTGTGTGAAATATTGGTGCATGAAGATCATGTGTAAGATGCACCTGCCCTCTCGTACACCCTACAAGACTAAGAACCAGAAGGAATCATCGCAAGTGTCAGTTGAATTAACACACTGCTCCTTTCCTTTGCTCTCTGTTTCCTCTTTCTTTTCAGACTGCAAAAACAGGAAGGTGTGTGGTGCTTTTTGCAATTATTTTAATATACTTCATTACTCACTACAAAGGTGTCATGCTGTTGACACAAATATCGCAGATCTAACTGATTTAAATACATGTGTTCATGACACTGTAGATGTATCTATAAACCGAGCACACATCCCAGAACAGGTGAATACTAATACAGGTACACCAGAGAGTGAGGTAAGATACATCAGCTGACTGCAGAACGGCAAAATGTTTCAAGGTTCAACCTATCAACATCTTACAAAAATGTAAAAGAGTGACTACTTGCATATCATTATCCCATAATCTTGGCCAGAAAGAAGTAAATATTCCATATAAAAACATCAGGGTTGTATCGACAGAAACATGGCCAGCAGGGCGAGGGAGGGGGATCCCCCCTC
>NW_010252624.1:17824-19065 GCF_000690775.1 Eurypyga helias
TGTTTGGATCAAACCGCTCTATAGATCTATGATTCTGTGATTCATTAGTTTTCCCAGTCCTGTATTACTGAATGGATCTGATTTTCTGGTTTTGTGACTCATCCTTTGTTATGACTGTTGTTGTGGTTATCATCCTTTAGAATATGGGGCCAAACTTTCAATGAAATTTCATTTTATTTTTACTATTAATATGGATTCCTTTTAGTGGGGAAAATATATTCAAATGAGCTTTCTAAACTGCATGACTAAAACCACTAAAATACATTGAGGTCAATTATGATTTTATTTATTACAGTACATTTTTACTGATTTTTATGGTTAGCTCCAGTCGTAAATTACATTAAAATTAAAAGACACTCACTGTTAATATCCTGCTCTTGTCTGATATTCCTTTAGTTAATGCATCTTTCTGACTTATTTTCAAGAAACTAGAGTAAAGGGATAGATGTCAGAAGATGAACAAACATAAATTTTCATTTCCGTGAATTATTACTCTCAAAATTTATTAAGAAGTATTGTGGTATTTGAGGATTTTCATAGTCCATCTCTGAATTTAGGTAGGTGAAAGTACCATAATAAATTTCAGAGATGTAGTACATATATTTTTTGAAGGCCTTTTGAATCTTTTCAGATGTCCAAACTCAACACACACTGATCAAAAACATTGAATATCTCAATTTCTTTTGAATAAACTTTATTGGTTTTGGAGAGCTTCCAAATAAAAAGTCAACCTCCATTTGGCAACAGATTGTAGGCAGGAGTTGCCATTGAACAGTGATGTTATTCTGTTTATAAAATGAATCCTTATGAAGGAGTCAGTAATCCTACCCTGCAGACTGCTGTGTTGCCCACACTGTATGGTGCTTCAGGGGGAGGTACCTAGTCAATAGGGTCCAGAACACAATACTTTTAGCTCTCCTTACAATTTTAACCTCCTTTCGTGGTTGTAGATTATTTACCTCAAAGACTTTCAGTTACACCTGGCTTTTTAAATTTGTTCTTGGGCAGCAGGGGGCCTGCAAGGATGTTGGGAGAGGACTTTTTACAAGGGCCTGTAGTGACAGGACAAGGGGTAACGGGTTTAAATTGAAAACTGGGAGGTTTAGATTAGATGTTAGGAAGTTCTTCCCGGAGAGGGTGGTGAGGCACTGGAACAGGTTGCCCAGAGAAGCTGTGGATGCCCCATCCCTGGAAGTGTTCAAGGCCAGGCTGGATGTGACTTTGAGCAACCTGGTCTAGTG
>NW_010252624.1:19226-19429 GCF_000690775.1 Eurypyga helias
TGATTGTGGTCCAGGAGGATTTAATGGGATTTCCTCTCTAGCTCTGTCTGCATTTGCACAGGTCTCAGAGAAAAGGATGTTGTGTTAAAAATATTGGTGAATGTAAATTTTGAGAGTATGCAGAAAAAGGGCAAGTAATTTTGTAAATAGGAAGTCTAGTTTCAAATTTTATAGTATATGTATATGAAATATATAGTTATATT
>NW_010252625.1:0-200 GCF_000690775.1 Eurypyga helias
ACAAATAAATTGATATCCTCAATATTTTCACTGCTGTGGTGAAAATTACTGCCGAGATAAAAAGAACTAGAGGAACTCCTTAGGAATTATATTTTCTAGTCGACTTCCATTCATTCTCACACTTTTATCAAGCCAGAGTAGCAAACACTGCCCCGCTAGCGAGAGGTTTGCAGGAGTTGTGCTCTATTGGTTAGGATGGG
>NW_010252625.1:399-607 GCF_000690775.1 Eurypyga helias
TGCCGGAGCAGGACGGGGAGGATGCCCCGTTGCCCGAGCTGGTCGAATCTCGGCAGGGCCAAGCCCCGGGGCTCGGGTGAGGGATACCAGTCCTCACTCCGCCCGAGTTCCACGCTGGGTCCGACAGTGGGAGAGGCTACAGCCCGCGCAGGCCAGACCCGGCGCCCTCGTTCCCCGAACGCCCCCTTCTTCACCCGGCCAAAGGTGC
>NW_010252626.1:0-320 GCF_000690775.1 Eurypyga helias
CGAGATTGGGAGTCGGGGCAGCCACGCAGGCTTTGCTCCCCCCAGATGGTTGTGATTCTGCTGAGTCTACAGATCTACGAGAGGACGATATGTCCCCTCAATCCCCAAACCCCAACCCGCTTACGGAGAGACAGAAGCGAGCAAAATCCTTCTGGGGTGGGTTAGTCGAGGAAGCCAGGGGCGCTGCTGTGAAATCAGAATTTCAAGAAGTCTGGGCGAAACCGCCACCCTATGTGCCCCAAGATGGCGCCGAGCGGAAAGGGGAGGGGCGGGGCGAAGATGCCCACGGCGGGAACAGGGGGGAAGGGCGACCACCAACC
>NW_010252627.1:0-7132 GCF_000690775.1 Eurypyga helias
CAGGAGCACCCGCCTGCAGCCACGGGTGGCCCTGGCACAGTGCCGGCCGCAGCTGGGTGCCACTGAGCCACAGCCACGTTTGCTCAGGCTCACCTGCTCAAACACTCGGAACCTCATTCCCCAGATGCTGTTGCCAAAACTCTGGCCCAGCCGCTCCTAAGAGACGGGAGGAAAACCCGGCCGGGTGCAGAGGATGGGTGCAGGGGGGCCAAGCCAGCCCCGTTCATGCCACCCAGCCCCTTCACCCACCCTGGGGGGCACAGAAAGGTGGCACTTGGAGCCATCTCCTGCAGGGATGTGCCACATCCCGATGGCGAAGGCAGATGGAGCACATGGCCAGAAAGCTACCTGGGTGCTCAGAGGGGGGAACCCAGAGCCAAACCCATCTCAAAGCCACACTAATCGGTGCACTGGAGCAGTGCAGGAATTTTACCACCTGAAGACAACTCCAGGCAGGTTTCTCCTCCTTAGTCCCACTGTTTATCAAACACCCGGGCAGAGAAAGCACAGGTGAGTCTGCTCTCCTCCGGTTCACATGGGGCTTCCGGTGCTCGGTTTTCATCCGCCCCGGGGTGCGTGATGCCAGCAGCACCTGGCTGACACACAGCTCTGCTGCACCTAAAGCTGCTCCCTCAGCTTCCTCAAGGTATCACCATATTTCCCCAAGCTCTACAATTTCCAGGCTAATGGATCAATAAGCACCAGATGCCCAACACTAAGAATCAGTCCCAAGATGGGCACTTATTTTTGTCAGCAACCAGAGAGAGGGGGAAACTCATTTGGAGCCAAGAATACGGTTTTGGGAGCCAGGCAACCCGTGCCCCGACTGCAGAGTGCCCACCATCTCCCTGCTGCAGCAGCACGGGGCTCTCCCAGCCTGCTGAGACAAGACTGCAAATTGGTGTATTTAACATCCTGTAGCTCTGAGAACACCAGGAGGTCTCTTCAGGGAGGATCTTACTGGAGAGGGTGGGGAGCACTGGGGCAGGTTGCCCAGAGAAGCTGTGGATGCCCCATCCCTGGGAGTGTCCAAGGCCAGGCTGGATGAGGCTTGGAGCAACCTGGGCTATGGAAGGTGTCCCTGCCCATGGCAGGGCGTGGGACTAGTTGTCCTCTAAGGTCCCTTTCAACCTAAACCATTCTATGATCTTGCTATGTCTGTCGTAGCCCACTGCTTTATGTCCTAGGGATGGTTGCCCAAAGGCCAACTCCAGCCCGAGTACTGGAGCCTGGGAGCTCAACAGCAAAGAAGGACCAGCTGGAGCACCTCCAGAATCTTCTGACCTGCTACAGTTTGCAGGAGCAGCTTGTGGATGTGCTGTGGGGAAGAGGGAAGCTCTGCAAGCCAGTGTGTTTGCACCCAAAACCCCTGCATCTCCCCAAAGCAGTGGCAGAGCCAGCCTGGGATTCCTGCACAATCCAGCCACACGCACAGGTTCACTGCCCACACAACAGGCAGGTCTGGGCTCATGGGGAGCTACCGACCTTCCTCAAATACCACCACAGGCAGAAACCTGGAGGTACATCTAGTCCCTGCTCCAAGGCTGGAACCAGACCCTCCACTTCTGCTCCATCCTGCACAGAGCAGCTTTATCTCTGCTTGAGCAACAACAAAAATCATTTAAAGAAACCAGCTTGTTCTGAAAACAAAGCATTCCTCACCGTTCCTCAGAGCTAGGGAGCACTGAGAGCCCCAGCACAAGGACTCCCTCCAGTGAAAACAACCCAGCGCGCGCCAGCTCCCGGGTGCCAGCAGGTCCTCCCCTGCCATCCCGAAGGGCCCAGGGAGGAAGAGGATTTGTTAGCTCCAGCCAGGCCGTTCCTGTCCAACAGGTTTGCTCCCCTGTCCCACGTTGTTACTGTTCCCATGCAACCCCCCCTCCGCCATAGGCATATTGGGGCACGTCCGGAAACGATTACGATCAGCTACAATAACGTTCGAGCAGCTCCAGAGCCCAGCCAGTGCCGAAAAACGCCCTGTTCCTTCGTTTTATGAATGAGTAAACCCTTATGCTTTCTATAAATGTCAAGATAAATTACCTGTGGGCATTCCCCTCTCAGCACAAACAACCACTTCACTGCTGCAGCTTTTGAATGGAGATATCAACCCCAATTACTTATTTTCCTGCGGAGGTGGAAGGGATATCAAAAGAGGGGGCAGTACTCATGCCCACAGCTCCCGAGGTTTAGCCTTCCCCACCCCACCTGCAAGCCTCCTGAAGGCAAACAGCCTTCACGGCCACTCAGAGGTGCCTTGGTAGGAACGCAGGCGGCAGCATCCGGCATCTCCAGCTTCAGCACTGCCTTTCAGGAGGAAGGGGGGCAGCCCAGAGGCAGCAAAAGCCAAATTCTGCCAGGGGGGCACAGCCAGTGGCTTCATCACTCCACAGCTCTGTACCCAAGTGGAAAACTACTCTTCAGGTGGCTCCGGGAGGACAACCAAGGCTCCGTGACCATGGGCAAGGCCACAGGAGGGCTCGGCAGACCCTGCCCGGCACTCAGGACACCAGATGGGACCCCAGACACAGAGCCACAACATGGAGGTGCCCCTCCAAACACACCAGCCTCTCCTGGGTCTACCATCGTACTGCTCACCACTCTAAGACCAAGGAGGGAGAACCACAGGTTTAAGCTTTGGGAAAACCCTTAGAGCCATCACCTCCTTTCCCACTGCAGGAGCCAGGCTGCTCAGCATCCCATGAGAAGCCACCATGTCCCAGCAACGAGCCACTAAACCAAGGGGGACAGGGTGTCCTCCCCGCAACACCCTGAGAGATGTCATGTTCTCATGATGGGTCATTACCTGCTCCTGCTTTCCACCCCCTGAGCTCAGCTCTGTTTTCCAAAGCACATCTGGAAGGGAAACAGCTCCCTGTCTCAAATATGATTCACCTTCTTTCAGCATTGATAAGGCATGTCTAAAAATATACAGAGATAATAATCTCAGACACAGGCGTTGGCCTTTCTGGCACAGCAAAACCGGGAAATAACCAGATGTGCTCCATAATGTGAACCCACATTTTTGATTTAGGAGCTGGGTATGGAAAGTAAGACACAGACGCACCAGTGCTCTCTGGCTGGGGGCTGCTGGTAGCCAACGAGACAGTGCCTAGCCGGCCAAACATGCCCCAAAGCCCAGCACCTCTCTGAGCCGGGGGTGAAGAAAAGCTAGGACACATTTCTGCAAGCCCACTGTGTCCCAGTGGTCCCCCTGAAATCCCCTGTGTCCCCATCAGTCCATACAGCAGCACCTCTGCTGTAGGAGAAGCACATTTAGCAGCGACACCAGCTTTGCCGGGATGACAGCTGATGCCATTCCCTGTCCACAGCCCTGAGGGGAGGGCAGCGAGGCAGGGCTGAGGTTTTGCAAGCTGCCAGGCAGCCCAGCAGAGCCCAGGACCAAGCCAAAACTCAGAGCACATCACTGCTGACAGGTACCTGGGGTATGCAACTGCAGAGCTGCATCCTCACGGACACTATCCCAGCTGGGGAAAAAAGCAGCCCAGCAAACCCCCTCCAACTCCACGGGCTTCCTTCAGGCCCTAACTTGTCAGGCAGGCTTGCTCTGGTACTGTAGCTTATCCAAACATCTTCATCTCTTTCATAAATTCAATCCCTTCTTATCAGCCATCAGGAGGAAATGCAGGAGCTTTAGCGACTGAAGTGTGGGGAAGAGCCCAGCTTTGATTAACCCACTTACTGCCCAGAGGTCACTCACAGTTCAATCACTGTGGATTCACATGTTCTCAATCACGTACTTGGAAGTCAGGCTGGAGGTGAGAGTTTTCTTTGCCTGAACAAGAGCGCAGGGGTAGGGAGGGTCTGCAAATATTAATTTCAGAACTGCCAGTTCCCATGACTAATAGAAGTAGCCACTCTTCTTAAAGCCTCAGCTCCCAGAGCCACGGGAATAAACAAGAACCTCAACTTTAGGATTTGTTTAAAAAGAAAAATGGCATTTCTGTAGTGACAGGCAGCCAGGATGATTTTTTTTTTCATGGAACACACCCTGAAGGGCTGACATGTGAAGGTAAAGCAAAAAATTCACGAGATGACTTAAAAATAAACTGCATCATTTTCATATGCCCACTGCACATCTATTAAAGCACGTGGAATTGGAGGACTTCGTGGGGAAGCCGCCTTCGCTCCCACAGCCAAGCAGGCACCCACCAAGCACAAGCAGCCACATTATTTGCAAAGGGCACATCATTTTCGGTAGGAAACTCCCAAGGTTTTGACTTCCTTCATCCCAGGCATGCAGAAAGCTGCCACGGGATTTGTGTCATTCTCCAAGTGAGGTTTCAAAGTGCCAATCTCAGTTTGTAACCAGGGTGTGTTGGCAATTCTCAACACGGGGCAACACGCAGGCACCCACTAAAGAGACACAGGTAGGGAGAAAGGCTCTTCGAAAGGGAAAAACATCCTGCTTTTTGCCAAGCTCACCTGGCAAAGCAGCCAGCCCCCTACCACAGCTCACAGGGACACGGCACAGCAAACAGTCCGTATTTAACAACGCTTTGAGAGGCACTGGCTTGCCGAGAGGCACATTTCCCACACCCAGACATCCTGGCAGGACCCAACTCCACACGCAGCCTTCCAGGATGCGGCCAGAGAGACAACGCAACTTGCCCAAGGTCAAACAGGATCCTGGGACAGCAGAAATATCAACACTGGTGTTTCCTTTGTCACAGCCCTTAACCACAGGACCTCCCTCGGGCAGCTTTGCCCTAAGCAGCAGCTGCTCATATTTGCACATCCCCAGCATTAGCTGGGGGGAAAAAATCCCTCCCGCAGATCTGGGGTCACATGGATTCGTGGCATGTGGTGGGACCCTTCCCACCACTCTGTTACCATGGTGGCCCTTGCACATGCCACCACTCTGGTCCAGGCTGCGGAGATGAAGTGTTTTCCTACCAGCACCTGCATCATTCTCCAAAACCCCCATCCACCCACCCAACACCCTTCCCCTTGCAGTCACCTGTGCCTACTTGACTTGATCTAGCCCTAGGTTAGAGGGGAGCAGGGAGACCACAGCAGAGTTTGTACCCTGACTTAATTAGGTGCTTCTCTCTTCCCCAGAAACAGCTGATCTGCCATTTCCAACAGCCTCAAGCACGTGGAAATTCACTTTTCCATAGTGATGCACAGAGAAGGAAGAGGCAGGTTCTCCACAAAAAGCATTCCAATCAGCCCAAGTTATTGAAGAGACTGACATTCTCTCCAAGCACTGGAAAGCACCTTGCGGGGAGCTGAGTGCTGGTAGCACACCTATGCCAGGTCCTCCCTGGCCAAGCTCACTGCAGCATGCACATCCCGGGAGCTGGGGATGGAGTGGATTGCAAAGGGATCCCCACAGGGACAGATGGAAAACGACCACAGACCAATTCCGTGTTAGTTTACAGCTTCCCACCATGCATTTCCCCATCGTGGGCACAGTATGGAAATGCTGTTTTAAGGATTTTCTCCTGCTACTTCAGTTTTCAGATGCTCCACCAGAATGCCACCAAGCCCAAAGCAATGTTTTCTGCTCCAGAACCTCTGCACTGAAGGAGGAAACAGCCAACAGTCAATAAGCTAATGCAGGATGTCCCAAAATTCAAGTTTAGTCTGCTGAACTCTCCAGCTCAACACAAGAACCTGCTCGTATGAAGCACCAGACAAGGCTGCTGCGGAGGGAGGAGGAATGACCCCACTTTCAGATTGCCCAAGGGCATCATCCTTGGGTCCACAGCAAGGTCTAAGCAAGGAGGAGCTGAGCCCTCTGCCAAGGCTTGTTAGTAAACCCAGTGCTGGGTGATTAATTAAGCAGCAGGCTGCAGATGAAACCAGCCTGCTCATTTCTACAAACACCTCTCTAATAGACCACGGCAAGATTTCTTGGGGGAACAGGGAACAGACACAACACCTGAGGCGCCTCAAACTGCACGGAAGAAGGATACCTCCGAGAACAGCACACTTGGGCTGGATTAGATGGCCAGATAGGTCTCTTCCCAGATTTAATCTTTTTAATTCTTTGTCATTCCCACAATAATGCTCTGTGTTTTTAATTAAGCAAACCACAATATCACTTCAAGGAGACACATGAACAAAGGGCTGGCTTGCTCTCAGCAGAGCTGACGTGCTGTTTCCAGCTCCCAGTTGGATGGTGATGCTGGAGATGGGAATCACCAAAAACCCAGCAAGTATCTTTTCCAAAAGGGCTTTTCCTCATTGCCCACATACTCCAGCCTACAACCTCCTCTGAACCAGCCTGGGGAAGCAGGGAGCAATCCATTCATCGAGGGCCATCAGCATCACCCCACATTACTGGTGAGCTCCAAGACACCGTGCCAGGCACAGAGGACAACATGCACACGAAGAGAGGACCACTAGAACAGCTTGAAATCCCTGAGGTGGGCAACCTGAGAGCACTGGTGACAAATACCACTGTCCCCCTTTCCATCCTGCTCCCATTTGCAGGAGCAGGGAAGAATCAATCACACATACAGGTTTCTTTGCTTGCCTGGGGCTTCCCTTCACTAGCCGATTCCTGGGGTAAACAATTAGCCACAGAGCTCTAAGGCAGGCATCTGCAGGTCAAGGTGGTGTTCCCTGGAAAGCCAGGTTGGCAGCTGCCAAGAGCATCAGCATCAATGGAAACCAAAGAGCCCCCCGGGCTCCTCTGACAGCCAGGCATGATGGGGGAACTGTGCACCCCAGGGGACGGCGGCACCTTCAGCCTTGTGCACACACCACAGCAACACTCAGATGGACACCCAGAAGCACCCATCCCCCAGCCAGTCACAGCCCCAGAAAGGCAACAGCCTTCCCCAGAGAGCCAGCCAGCCCTCACACTTCTCATCCCAAAACCCCTTCCTCCATCCTACCAGAGGGGCACCAAATTTTCAAGATCCCTGTTTTTCTTTAAAAAGGAAAAATAAAAATAGTCCAGAAACATTTCTTCATTCTTCAGGAATGATTAATTATCTGCCTTGGCGGAGTGTAAAATACCTCACTAGTGCTGTAGGCTGGGCTGAGTTATTGAGTGAGAGCGCTCCGAAAGCTCCCCCCGCCTCCAGATTACACAGCGAGGGCTGCAAGCCGAAATTAAAGCACACGCTGCTGAAAGGTAAGAGGCACAACACCCCTTTTG
>NW_010252627.1:7163-10364 GCF_000690775.1 Eurypyga helias
GCCCATGTCTTAAAATAAAAGTGGTTCTTAATAACCCACAACCAAAGCAGATGGTGGCTGTGTCGGCAGAAACACCTTGCTTGAAACTGGGTTAGGTCCCACATACGCCTCCCCAGGCACCAGCATGGAGCAGCTTTCCAGCCCCAACGTGCACCCCAGGGATGCTCCAGCATCCCTGCCAAGAGGCGAAGATGTTTTCCACCTCCTGGCACCCCAGGTAAGGATGGGATAAGGGTAGTACCCCACAGGAGGTCATTAAAATGAGCATTTTTAAAAGCAGAAGTGCAAAGCCTCAGTGGTCTGAGAAGTCAGTTTGCTCTGGGTCACAGCACTTGCTCCACCGCAGTGCTTTCCAAGCAAGACGAGGCTCAGCTCATCAGAAAGCCAGCATCTCACTTTGCCTTCCCTGAAACCGCTCGCCGGGGCCCTGGCAGCGCTGCCTTCACCCCAGCACTGCTCAAACCGCCACAGGACTCACAAGTACGTGGGTACTTCACTTTTTCCTTCTGCAGAAAGGCTCCCGGACCTCCTGACTGCACAGAGAACAGAGCACTTCAGCCTTAAGCTTAAAATCCAGAAGTTAAATAAAAAGAACCTCAAAATATATATTAATGGGTTGTGTGGGTGGTTTTTTTTTTTTTCCCCTTAAAACCTCATGGTTTGGAGTGCCTAGTCTGCAATTTGCCAATACCAGAGCCTGGCAGCCCTCACTCAGCTATGCCAGGGGAGAGCTCCCAAGCATGTGGGGATGGAGCTGAGGGGCTGCCCAGAACACCCCTATCGCATGTTCCAGCCTGTCCCCAGACAGTGACAGCCAGCCTGGGAAGTCACATCCAGCACATGGAAAGCACAAAGGCAAAAGTTCAGAGAAAAGCCACGTGCTGCAGGGAAACGTGGATGCAAGAGATGGGCATTTCTCAGGAAGAGGAAAGGTTTCTCCATCAGGATCCAGGGATTGTAGGAGACACTTCATACAGGAATATCACTGCACAGGAAGTCAGGCAACTTGCAGGGCACACACAGCCATCACCTCACACAGACTCTGCTCCATCCCACACATCCAACCCTGGACTTGCTTCCAATACAAATGCCTGTTACGGGTGTCCTGGGCACCCAGAGGGCAGAGACCTGGGCTTTATGGCACCTGGGGCTGCTGTTTGCCATTTGCTACGTTTCTTCCCAAGCGCATCCTGGCCAGCAAACAGCCAGGACATCGCCACAACCTCCAAGGACATTCCTGCAATGCTCAGCTCCCAGGAGTGGAGGCAGGAGGCCACCACATCAGCTTCCCCCGTCACCAGGACGCTGTTCCCAGAGGTGCAGACCCAGGATGCTCTTGCTCCTCGAAAGAGGAGAGTAGGCAGCAGCAGTTTGGGTTTGGTGCTGGGGTTTTCCCCTTTCCCAGCTTGCTGAAGCAAGCTTCTTTTTCAGTCATTGAGGAAAATAGCAGTTCCAATCCAGACAAAATAAGCCTTTCGGGACCAAAAAGAACCAGGCAAATTTGGTCAGAGGTTACTCCCGAATTCCCAGGACAGAACTGGTGACGCTGCGCTGCACTGCACACCTGAGCCACTCCAGGGAAGGAGCGTGATTGCACAGAGAGGGGAAAAGCACCCTAAACCGAGCAATTTCAAGCAAAAAAAAAATGTGCGCTGGTAGCAAAACACACCCATGCCCAAGTAAACAGCAGCCAGTGAAGAATGTGCCGCCCCTGCCAGCACGGCACAGGCCAAGCGGAGACAGGGCTCCAGGGATGTCAAGCCATCACCTTTCACCAGATCCTTCTGCAGGATTTACAGTCCCCTCCCACACGCTCCTGCCCTTATCCAAAGTCTTCTTTTCCAGCCTTTGCAGGATCTGGCCTTGGCTTCTCCTCCACCCCCGGCTGGGTGTGTTCTCCCCCCTTGCCAAAGCCTCAGACAGGGTGGGAAGTGACATTTCCACCCGGCTCAATGCTCCCATCCTGCCTGCAGCCCCGGGAGCTGCAGAGCAGTTGGCTCCCGGAGGGGAGTAGGTGTGGGAATACTGGGGAGAGTCAGAGGATCATTAACCCCTGACATCCTAACTGACACCAGTGCCCCCACAAAGCACATCCTGGTGCACTGGCAGGAGGGAAAGCCTAATTTGGGTAGGAACTGGCTGGAACTCATTAGCTGGACAGCCAGCAGGTCATCACAAGGCACTGATAAGAAGGTTGCAATTTATCACTGCATCCTGGGGATCTTGTATTCCCTCTGCAAGGCCAAAACATCCTCCTTTACATGGAAAGCTGGCACCCCACACCCTATACATTGCCAGGGGTAGCCTGCAGATCACACCAGATGAGCCTGAGGCACTCCCCTCCCTTCCCAAAGCTGCCACATAGGGGTAACCACTGCTCTCCCAACTCCTTATACCTTCAACTTTAAAGCCTTTTTGTCACTGAAACACCTTTAACCACCCAAAGAGACCTACAGTGACACAGGAGAGGGGAAGGAGACCTGCAGCCAAGGAAGCCCCCCACACTACCACACCGGCCCATGTGAACCACCCCTTGGTTCACAGGAGCATCGGGAAGGTAGCGCTGCCTCCTGCCAGAAAACTACACCCTGCGACAGTTTCTTCCCAGAAGCAATGACCTTTCAGTCCTGAGAGGACCCTTATGAAGGAGGAAGCCGGGTGACAGTCACACTAAAGGCCCAAGGCATTCTGCTAAGCTTCAGGACAAAGAATCCCAAAGGGCATGTTTGCCAAGAGCAGCTTTGCAACTGGAGCCAGAGCACACGGCCCAGGCCACCACAGCAAGGACCCTTGGCACCCGGAGAGGCACGGAGCACGCTGCAGGAGCCAGCACCCATTTATGCCCCAACTTTTTAGGATCTTTGGAGCTAATGTTTGGGGGGTTTTCTCTTTTTTTCCCCATGTTAGTTGCTAGAAGCAGCTCCTTCATTTGGACTTAACAGCTTCTAATCACCTGCACACTGTGCAGCTGCTTCTGACCAGCCCAGAGCTCTCTGGCCTCCTTGGGACACAAGACAAACCACTTCCAACCCAACCACCTCTTTTCCCAGACCTCACCATCTCCAGAATGGCACACAACGGAAAAAAAAGAGCACCCCAAGCAGCTCACCGCAGCAAAAGGCCGAGGACCCCATCCCTCTCCCATCCCCAGTGCCCACTGCCCCGGGCGGGCAGCCGGGGTCCCCCCACGCCGCTGCCGGG
>NW_010252628.1:0-10485 GCF_000690775.1 Eurypyga helias
GGGGATACTGGTGGATGAAAAGCTGTATGAAAAGGGGGCCTACAAGGAAGCTGAGGGGGGATTTTTTACAAGGGCCTGTAGTGACAGGAAAAGGGGTAACAGGTTTAAATTGAAAGTGGGGAGACTTAGATTAGATATCAGGAAGAAGTTCTTCATGGAGAGGCTGGGGGAGCACTGGAACAGGTTGCCTAGAGAAGCTGTGGATGCCCCTTCCCTGGAAGTGTTCAAGGCCAGGCTGGACAAGGCTTTGAGCAACCTGGTCTAGTGGAAGGTGTCCCTGCTCATGGCAGGGGGGTTGGAACTAGATGATCTTTAAGGTCCCTTCCAACCCAAATGATTCTATGATTCTATGACTCAAATAAAGTGAGTCAATTGGACAATGTTTTCTGATGAATGCAATAAAAGCCCTGATGGAAAAAGATGGAGACTCCCACTAGAAACAATTACTTTGGGTTTCTTTGAAGTTTTGACTGGTATTATTTTAGATTTGGGGAAAAATAATTAAAATAAATGGTATTATCTATTATGACAGACATTTTTTTACAACCAAGCTGTGAAGATGTAATATCAAACTATGCCTCCTAAAGATTAATTAGCATCTGAGCTAATGAAAGAAGTCTATGAAAGATGAAATAATGTGCTGAAAGTTTAATTAAGGGATTAGGATTGTAGACATAAACAATTACAAACTAAGACCAGAGACACCGAGACAATGTTGTTTAACTCTCCTTGATCAATTGGCAGGTTCAGAGCTAAAAATCCAAGCATTGCCTAGCTCCACCTGACAGTGGGTGATATCATCCATGCATGTGGGGGCAAAGCCAACTCATAACCAAATAAGGCAGAAAAACATTGGGACAGTGTTGTAACCTTTTGTAGATGTCATGCTTGCACTACTCGAAAAGCAAGAGTGCCCAGTGAAGGAGCTGCAAACAAAGCCAAAAGCCAGAATATGCAACAAAAGTGGGCGTCTCATAGAAAACAGTCAAGACAAGAAAGGATGAGTAGACATCACTTAAAAGCAAAAGAACAAGAAGGTGAAACACAGTCTAATTCATCAATTTAATAGAGTATGGGAGACACGGCAGCACAGTGCACCATGATCAGTAAAAATGCACTAAATAAAAACTAAAAAAAAGTTTTAAAAACGCACAGTGTTGTTAAAACCAGGTATCTGAGGAAGGACATAAAAAGAAGCTTGTAAGAAAGACACATAAGTTTTTAATTACCAAAAAAATGCCTAATTCCAAATTTTCAACTGGCATGAAACAGCCCCTGTTCAGGCTTTTTCATTTACTTAAACTGGATGACATTACTTAGACCAAGCTGAGGATCAGGTGAGGTTGGTTGGGGTTTTTTTTAAGCTTCTAACTCAACACTACCACACAGTATATTTTTCCGCTAGAATTCATACTGTACGGGTTGAACCTAAGGCACTGGTGGTTAAAGCAAAGAACAGTAAGATTGTTTTACAGAGAGGAAATTTCACAACAAGAGAATTCTTGCAATCAAACCAATCTTGCTATCTAAATTCTCCTAATTAGAGGATCTCAGCAATTGTTGAGCTTTCATTGCCCTAATAGGAAGAGCTGACAATGGAAAAAACAGAATCCTTGTTGATGATAAGGAGTCCTGCAAGATCCTTATCTCCTGCTGTCCAGATTAGGGACAAGAGTGAACCATGGTCCTTTCTGGCATACGCATACAGATTTCCTTTCCATGGAAACAGGTTCACCAAACAACCCTGTTTGCAGGTGGAATGAGGTTAGGATGTACATGTATGCTCCAACCAGCCCTTCAGGAGCACTGCTAGGCTAAACACTTTAGACAGTGACAAAGTTGTCCCAGATTTGCACTAATATAAGAGAAATCAGAACTTGTCTTTTGTTCAGTACCTTTCTCCATGATTAACACAAACACTAAATTTACTACCTGTCAAAGAAGATAATATAGTCACTCCATGGCTAGTTCTACACAATTGTGTGCTCAGTCTGTAAAGTCCCATTTTACTGAGAGCTGACAGTCCTTCAGCTCTGCCTTTGCACAGCACCTAGAAGAGTGGATCCCTCCTCTTAGTAAGAATTGCTGTAAGGGACTGTGTTACATTTAAATATATGCAGCTCTCCATGCGGTTGAAAGGGAAATTCACATCTTTCCCTTATAACTCCTGTCCAGCACAGCCTTTTCCCTGTGCCAAGTATAAACATCTTATTGCTGGGTGACTTTCAGTTGGCCATATTCCTACGGTACTGGCGTGAGTCCAGGAATCTGATGATCTGACAAAAAAAAGTTGCAGCAGAACTGGACACTGAACAGTGGTTCTCAGTACTTTCCAAATGTGACTATTAACAGCTCTTTCTCCAATCATTCAACTCCCTTTTCAATAAAGCACTTCGGAAGTTTCTCTACTTTTTCCTAAGGCATAACTTCCCTGTTTGCCTGAATTTTTTCTGCATGATTAAAGCCACTAGTATTACTTATTTACCTGGCTTTATTCACAAGCAACAATATATTTGGTATTATCCACTTCCTGCTCAGTCAGGGAAACACATCCCAACTATGTGCAACTCCAGTGAAGTCAACAGAAGAAAGAGAATTTATTCTGTCCAAATTTGCTGATGTGCAAATCTGAACCCAGCAACAAAAGAACATCATAAGAACAACTGTGAGAGAGAACACTCTTTTCATGTTATTAAAAGTGCTGAAAATGTATTTGTTAAATTATAATCTTTCCTGCTTGCTTTTTTTTTTTCCCCTCTGATAGAACAGGCTATAGTCAAAGAATACTGGTGGGTGATTAATTTTGGCTGGTTTCAGTGAATTATAATGTGGTATATTTCAACTCTCGAATTAGTCACTCTCGGATAACTGATACAAAGACCCACAGACTCACCACAATCTTTCCTGCAGAGAAAATAACACTCATTTATTAAGATGACCACTGCAGAGGCAGACAGAAGAAAAGACGCAGACCAGTTGCAGTTTTCTGTTTGTGCCTTCTAAACTTTCATCTTTAACTGATAAAACAGAAATCTGAAATCAACCAACTACCATCCAGGGAAATACAGGCTGTGGGTTTTTTTCCTCCTAAAAAACACACTTGTAACTGTTCTCAAATAAACTGTTTCACTGACTTTATCTGCATACTAATCTCAGAATCATGGCTTGCATTTAATCTTGCCCTTGCAGTGCTCTGTAAATTATCTGTTACGGTAATTTACATCTAGGTCCATCTATGCCAGTGAGTTGCCGAGGCATTGCTGTGGCATTATTGCACTTGTACAATTCATTTATATGTCTTGGCCTGCATGCAGTACTAATTCTGCACCTTAAAATATGCCTACTTTGCTACAGCAGTTAGCATAGATCAATTGTATGACATATGGTATATTACTTATCTGCATACAGATCTGTATTACATAAACCACTGAGACGGCACTACAAAGCTTACCTCTGCCAAGTTTCATACCAGATTTTGGTTACTTTTGGTGGCAGACTTAGCTTTTCCTTACCTGTGTTACCAGAAAAAAAAAAAGCTCTAAGATGATCAAATATGCAAACTTGCAGCGTTTCTATACCTAAATTTCCCACAGCAAGACTGAGAGACAGAGGCAGAATCTGACTTTAAACACAAGCAAGAAACTCTCTTTTCTGCTCCAAAAGATACAAAAAATAAACACGGCTGTCATACAAAAATGAAAGGAGATTTGGAAAGATTTGCATTCAGTGCTGCCACATTCATACTTCACTTTGAAGATCTAGGTCTTTTTGCACAGTTCCCTGCAAAGTCAAGGGGATCAGCTTGTCCTGAGTGTGTCATACAGGCTGCAGTTAATGTGTTTTCATTGTCTTCAGCATCAGGGAATGAGACCTCAGACCACATTAATATGAACCACGAGTAACCCCACTGAAGTCAGTTTGGACTGCCCATGGAAACGAGTCAACATTTGACACTCCAGGATCAAAACAGAAAATTACAGTCTTCTCACCAGCTGCTGATAGACCTTTGCTTTCATTTACAAGCGGGTGCAGACTTGGTGAAGTCGTTGGCAGGTTTGGCTCTGAGAGTGCTGTGCAGAGGTTTCTTCTCAGCTACTATCATCTACTTTGCGGAGGCATTGTTGAACTGCCTCTTAGCTGAAAAGTATTACTTCCATTTACACTGTGGCCAGTGTAGTGTTTATCAGCATGAAAAACCTGAAGATTTATTCATTCTTATCTCTGAAAAAGTTCCTTACTTCTTATGTAACAAAAGGATTTGTTGTGTGCCATAAAGGCTTTCAGAATTACAGTGAAAATTCAGTTCTGGGAAATTGATAAACACCTAAACATAAAAGGAATACGCAAATATGTGTTATCATAAAAAAAACATGTATTCTTTGATTTTCCTGAGAAATTATGACTAATGCAAATTAAACATTGTGGCATGTAACATTTCAGTGTATCAAAAAATGGAACATTTTACTATTTGTGTTACACCCACACAGAAGCAATGGTTAAAAACAAATCACTGATGTAAGGCTGTAAAGGTAAGGCTGTACAGTCAAATACTGTGACACAAGGCAATTTCAGCATTTTGCTAACTTATTCATACCTTCTACGATACAGTGTGTAGAGACATGATTACAGACTCTCTTCTAAAAGACCTGCTTCACGCAAAAAGCATGGGAATGTTGGTGCTTCTTCAGAGGGCTTGTGTTTCTTTGCCCATTCTGCTTCGCACAGCAGTGGACAAACACCAACCTTCTCTTCTGGTGTTCATCACTGGGTAGGTGTGTATTGCCTGTACTGAATGAAGGATTATTTTCCTCCACAGCTTGTTGAACTGTCCTCACCATGTTTTAGGCCTGTTTTTCAAGTAGAGTAAGAAAAGAATTTCTGTTCTGCTCTAGGGATGTCACACATCCTATTCAGTCACCAAGCAGGATTTATATGATGTTAAGTGTGCTCAGCTCAAGAGGAGTCATCAAACCACTCCCCTGTCCCACTGTCCTGGACTCTGCTCAGCATGTAAGAAATCAAACTCTTTTTAGATTCTTGGAAAATGGCAAAACCAAGACGATTTTTCACAGGTGGTAAACACATCTGTCTGCTACTATGGCAAATATCCCAAATAATTAAATTGATTCAAAACACTCAAACTTCTCAACAAAAATAGTTCAAACCAGCTTTTCTGATGAAAAGAACAAACAATGGTATTTTTCCTTAATTTCATTCTTAGAAATGGCCTAACCATTTAAAAAAATCATTTCCTGAGTCAAACATTCAGTGTGACAAATGTGTGCCCAAACACTTTAAATTTAACAAAGTTATGCACTGCCATAAACATGGCCTTGCAGCATAAATACATTTATTTTGATAAATATGTTTACACTGCAGGATATAAAAGGGCTAAGATATGAATGGAATTTGGGATTATCCACAAACTGGTAAACAGCATTGAAAAGAAAGGATTTTTTATGTATGTTTATTATATAATATCTAATATCTTCCTATAATTTTACTCAGGGAAAATAACCAGTTCTATATCTGACAGGTGTAGATATACTTGTGTGGTTTAAGGACTGACTTAACTTCTGTATGGGTGGGTACCCAACATCACACAATCCCCATCCCTTGTTCTGCAGCCCCCCTCACCTCTGTTAGGCTGTAACCAGGAAAAGAAAGGGACACGACTGAACTATTTCTCCTCAGAGCTGTAATGCTTACACCTGCTGTGACAGGTAAACAGTGTCTGGTTCTTTCTAAAGAGAATGTCTACTGATGGGCTGTTGAAGCAGCATAAGAGAGGAGCTGCTCAAAGAAAAGGAAGGAATGTCTAAAAGGATAGTAGGGGCTAGCAGTGGATAACCATTTTTTTCCCTGATAACCTTATTTTTCTTAAGTCAATACATCAAAATCTCCATTCAGGACAAATCTCTTACTATCTATTAAAAATTCAATGCATAGTACTTATTTTGGAACATAAGTATTTGTAGATAAATGTCACTTCTTCACATTCCTTGAAGAGATACTGGTTTTCAATTATTTTGCTGTTTTATAATTCTGTATGGATTCTTTCCACTTGTACATTAGTAGGTTTTGAACTTGCAACAAAACGCTTACAGTAGAAAAGAACTCAAACTCCTGTAATTGCTAGATGCCACCATCTTGCCCTTTTGAGGTTACAGCAAGACAGCATGTGATTTTTTTTCCTTACCCTCTTTCAACACATGAACCAGGAGCAGACAATCAGTTGAAACAGTGATGATTACAAATGACAACTTGTAGCATGTGTTATCACAGCCACTGTATACAATAATTCCGCTAACAATGCATTTTGCTAACAACCATATGGAGTCAGGGAAAATTGTTTTTTCTGGAGGAAATCAACTTCAGACACATTATTACAGTATGCCTTTCCCAGGATCCATATCAGACAAGCAGATTAAATGCAAAGTTAGTTTAAAAAGTCTTTGACAGACACTGGGTGAAAACCTGGCCCCTCTAAACTTAGTGACTAAATGGGCATAAATGTTAGTGAAGCTGAGGTTATTATAATTACTCATGTAACTATTGGGCTGTCAAATATTTTAGGTTCAGTTCAGCCTGTTCACAGTCTGACTAAGAGAAATCTTATCTCCCACTGGCTTTCTCAGTTATTTTAATCAAATAAATGACATCACAGGCAGGGATGTGGCAGGTTCTTGAAGGTGTCAGATGTGAACCTTGCTGAGCTTCCTGAGGTAACTGTGAATTTTAAATTAATCTCTTGAAGGACACATTTTCCCTGAATGACACTTCAAACATATTAACCAGGGGTCATTAAGGAACAGTTGCACAACAGGCTAGTAGGAAGTAAGTGATTAGATGGAATTACCCAGTTTAAAGTACACTTAGACAAAAGCTTTAGACGTGTCTGGACAAAGGCATGGTGCAACAACATAAACTGAAATCTAAGGGTACAAAAAACTAGAAAACGAGGAAGCAAGATGCCATGGGACAACCCTTCCTATGTCTTAGTATCCAAGTGGCAGCTTTCTCCCAAGAGTGACGGACGGCCTAGCAAGGACCCTCCCTCAGCCTTCAACAGCTACAGCAGTGCATACAAATTAGCTGTCCTACAATCTGCTCTGACACCTTAATGACAACCTCAGCCAAATTACCACCCAGCAAAAACAGCCTAAGTTCACAGGTTAAGTGTGCTGGTGTCATTAAGCTAAGTGTAAGGAATAAACATGATCAATCTCTGTATATAACAAAGGCTGGGCGGGGAACAGGTTTTGAACACCAGAAAATGGAAAGACGGTGAAAAAAACAAAGACAGGAATTATTTATGATACTGTGAAAGCTGAAGGCATAACTAAGAAGGAAAGGTATATATTTACAGCGTGAAGGCTTTTAACAGTATTTTTACTAATTATGGGAGCATTTTAAAAGCTTTGGGTCAGATTCTTCAGGGTCACTGATGTAAATCCTTTTGGAGCAGTTTGATCCTCCATTTTTCATGAGTGTCATGTTCTGCAGTTATTTGAAAGCTATTCAACTAAGCAATCAAAGGTCTCTTTCCCAGAATTCTGGGTACATCTCAACCCTGCAGAAGCTATGCCAAAGGTAAAAGGCACCAAAACCTTCAAACGCACTACATTTTCACCTCCAGTTTCTGTTTTGGTAAGTATTTCCTAGGTTTACCAGACTATGGGATATCAGCTCAAATGGAGACTTCACAAAAGATGGAGTCACAGCTTCCCTCTCATGCCCCAGGCTGCGAAATAAATAAAAATCACTTGCAGCGAGTGGCGGAAGAAAGCTTCTCTATTATTCCAGTGTCCAGAAGAATATTCATCTGTATAGTTAAGACTACAGCCTCATTTTAGTGGGATGTCCATTCATGTGAACAGAATGCTGGGAAGTGACAAATCCAAATTGGTGCTTTGAATAACCATGTTAGCTTCAAATATTTTAGTACAAACAAATACTGCAAAGAAATGTTACTAATATAATATTTTCAGCAATGTCAATCAGATAATGAATAGCAGAAAATTCACCTATTCCATTCTAAACCCCTCAGCCTGCAGACTGGGGAGTCTGTTTACACTGTCAGGATAATAGGAATGACTAGGCAGAACTGAGAGGCTCTTTTGCTGTCTCCCTCTGTCTCCCTCATTTTCTCTGGCTGCACTCATGAAGCCATGAGAAGAAAAATCCTGACTCCTTGTAACTCCAAATATTCCCACTGCTCAGACACTTATCTCAGAGTATTTCTAATGTAATTTGTCTGAGAAAGTGGCATATTTCAGTATCATTCACTGAGACACAGAGAGCATAGAATATCCTAGGCACTGTCATTTGTATCTTCCAATTCATAAGCAGTTTTCCTTGCAAATATTTTAAGCAACCTCTAAAAATAGTGTTATAGAAATCCCATTAATCCATTTCTCCATCATGCAACACTTCTTAGTCACCTGTGAAGCTGTGGTTCTCTTGACACTGGCTGCTACATCTTCTCACCCAATATGGGGACATTAAAAAGAAATCTAAAGCCAGATAGGTCAGAACTGGAGTCCGTTATGCTGACCTGGGCAGACTCACACCAGGGAAACCAGGGAATGAGTGGTAGCCTTACCAAATCTGACTGATAGCACTTCACATCCTTTGCAAAAGTGTTAATGACTGCAAGGTTGCAAGGAGAGAGGATAATCAGGTCTAAAATTGGAAATTCTTTTCCTTACATTCAATTTTTTTTCCTGATTCCCAGAGGAAGACCACTCTCATTTCCCTGAAATGTAAAAATGCATTTCTTATTTTTAACCTACCCATTGTCATCTAGGTCATTATACAGCACTGATTATTCAAAAATTTCCTCTTACTTTAGTATCTTGAAATGAATTTAGCTCACTGGGCTGCACACAAACTCAGAGTAGCACACCCAGTGACAGGACATTTTCAAACAACCTTCAGTCCTGTGATTCATTTCCCTACGGCTGTTTTACATGAGTACTAACATACTCAGAACTTCCCTGCCAACAAGGATTGGCCTCCCGATTTACTCGTTTGGTGAGGGTATCTTCCCTTAGGCATTTACCTCATTATATCCAACTAGCATTTATCACTTTACCATCAGAGTTCACTGCCTAACTGTGCCTTCCCTAGTGATATGCTCTCCCCTTCTCCCCTACGCAGCTATTACTGGCCTTTTCTGGCACAACATCGCAAATTTGGCACCCATATCAAATTCATATGTACAGACTTTGTACATGTACAGTGATACAGAGGAATACTTAACAAGCTTCATCATGCAAACACCAGAGACAACCATGCAATCCCTGTGCGTCCCTGGTTTACACAGTGCTTGTGTCCTAAACCAGTTTAGTTTTGAAGTCAAATATTTAAATGGCTGTAATAGTCCTCCTGATAATTGAAAGACCAACACAGAAGACCATTCAAGAAAGGACAAAGTGAGCCAATACTCCCCATACAGTGTGCAAGTTTATGAGTGTATACACAAGACTGCAGTGTTCTTGTTCCAGTCCTCAGGGGCAAGAGAGCAGTCCCAGCCCAGGGAGATCTCGTTTGAATTAGAGGTTTAGCACTTAGCTTGCTCTTCACTAACATCTCCTGAGACTGAAAGAGTTACACCTCTGTTGGATACATTCTAGTTGAGAAATGAGCAGCTCGGAGCAATGCTCCATATGTGCACTGACAGAGCTGGGAGATGACTTTACAGGTCAGCTGTTTCGCTCTGAACAGGTGTAACAAGTAAGAGCAAGATGATATCATCACAAAGCATATGCTACGTGTCACTGATAAACACTGACCATAACTTGCCAGAAATTATTAGCACTGTACAATGAGTCATTTCACCTCAATGTATTCCAAGGATAAAGAAACCACACCTATATGAAGGTACCTAAGTCAGGGCTAAATGAGTTGGTTCAGGCTGCAGAACAAAGGTAGCCATGTTAGCCAAGTGTAACACTTGTTTCTTGACAGAGTTAATTAATCTGTACAGAGTGCAGCAGTAATGTGGCTATATTGTTTCTGGCAGCAGCTCAGCCTGGGCCTTCCCACAGCTCTGTTGTTCTTTCCTTCAGGGATGTCAGCCCCACATCAGCTGCTACTTCCCAAGCACGTCAAGAAATTAGTTAGATTAAAGCAGAGACAAATTCTACTGCCAACTGGGAAATACAATTGATTTATGTAAATCTGAAATACAGAAACATAGCACTCAAACACACTTCCCATGTAACAGTCGCTCTGATGAAATTCCTCTTCAGAATCACAGGGCAAGTATTGCAGAACAAAGCGATGGGTGAAGAGGAGAGGTTAGCAGGAAGAAGTATTAGTCTGGAGATTGTTTAGGTGGGAAAAAGAAGAGGATTCTTTGTAATCTATACCTTCCCCTGAACACTGAGACATCCATCTGACATCAGTGGTGGCATTTCAATGGATTTCCATGTAACTGCTTCATGTAATAGTCAAATTTTCATTATATATGGGGGGGGG
>NW_010252628.1:10516-17921 GCF_000690775.1 Eurypyga helias
GGGGGGGGGAATTATCAGTAAAATATCTGATCTGTTTCAGAAGCACCTCCCTAATAGCTCAGTAAGTGCTGATTTCGTCAGTTTGCTAGGTAACGGTTCCTATTTTTAATCAACGTTATTAAGGTATTAAAATATTTTACAAAACCCTTGAGAGCTTTGTTTTATATCCATCCTTTGAGCAACAATGCTAAGGGCAGACCTTGTGCAATCCATCAGTAGTACCACCTCAGTTCTGAAGATATGAAGAGTTTCCCATCAGCTGTCACAGCACCTGATGGAGCCTTCAGAAATGATGGCTAGAAGTTCAGACACCTGAAGGCTCTTGTGAAGCATGCTGTCAACCTCCTGTGTCCCCTCCCTTTTATAACAGCTTGTTCATATGCAGCCAATTCATTGTCAGGCTTGATGTAACATTTGCAAAATGTATAGAACTGCTGTGATAAAAAGCAATCCCCAAGTTCTGTCATCATCATTATATGCATTTATCTTACTATTGAGCAGTGTAATGAACTTTACTGTCATATAACAACAGCAACCTATGAATCACTGCAGCCTAACTCAGCAGGGCACGAACTAGCTGTGGAAAAACTTGGCTTGAATGGAATTCCTTTTTCCTCAAAAGTATTCAGATAAAATTCACCCGTCAGCTAAAAAGAGACATCAGTCCCACAGAAATTCTTGATGAACCAGAACCTCCAAGGCCTTGCTACTTGCATAAGCCAATAATACTCACAAGTGTAAAAGACATTCTAAAACTTTTCCAGAGCATTTTGTCAAGATTTAGACAGGGTAGGAATAGCATGGACAAGGTCATTACAAAAAACTTACCAGTAGGGGGCTTCCTAGGCCTCAGAGACTGCAGTATAATCAGAAAATGTCTTATGGAATAAAAAGTAATGACAATTTTCTGCTTCTTTTGCAGGTTCCAGTGTACTTACAGATAGTTGAAACAGGCTTCTACTGAAGTAAAATGATGCATATTCAGTAGAATAAATGTAATGAGGGCTACACATACCAGCTGAAGCTCTGATCTTTAGACGATGGACCACTTAATACAAGCTATTTTCTGTAATCAGGTGATTGATATAGACTAAGGAGGAGTAAAACGGTTTTGCTTAGTCATTTCCACAGCTTAATTGATCTGTAAAGGCTTTGTGCTATAGAAGGTTTTTGTGTTCAGATGGGAAAACATGCCAGTAGTACTGGCTGTTTGTCTGTGGAAGTGCCTTTCATGTGTATCTTGTCTCCTAATAGCCTCCATTCCTGAAAAGAATTACAATTTTTTTTTAATTTACTTGAAAATTTCAGGTATTTAGTGCACTCCAACAGCACTTGACTCATAATAAATCACAACAGTATGCTTTTTCAGCCGTATCTTTAAGTCTGGCTGTAAATGGGTCTAGAGCTATGCAACTTAGTAATAAAGCTAATGCATCCTTTCAATGGAGGACCCATAAACTAAGTCACTTTGAAGAAAACCCACCCCCCAAAAAAAAAAAAATCCTAAAAGTCCATGAATATAGCCTACCTTTGAAGCAGGAGTAGCAACAGAGGGAAGGCATGACCCAGGATCTACACAGAGATCACTAACCAGTGGAAAATTCATCCATGTTAATTTTTTCCCCTTTTGAGCCTCTGAGACATCTCAGAAGGCGGCGATATCAGAAACAGTGTGGTCAGCAGGACTAGGGCAGGGATTGTCCTCTGTACTGGGCACTGATGAGGCCACACCTCGAATCCTGTGTTCAGTGTTGGGTCCCTCACTGCAAGAAAGACACTGAGGTGCTGGAGCATGTCCAGAGAAGGGCAATGGAGCTGGGGAAGGGTCTGGAGCACAAGTCCTGTGAGGAGCGGCTGAGGGAGCTGGGGGTGTTTAGCATGGAGAACAGGAGGCTGAGTGCAGACCTTATCACCCTCAGCAACTACCGGAAAGGAGGTTGCAGAGAGGGAGCAGTTGGTCTTGTCTCTCAAGTGACAAGCAATGGGACAAGCGTAAACGGCCTCAAGTTGTACGAGGGAAGGTTTACATTGGATATTAGGAAGAATTTCTTCACCGAAAAGGTTGTCAGGCATTGGAACAGGGTGCCCAAGGAAGTGACTGAGCCACCATCCCTGGAAATATTTAAAATACATATTGATGTGGTACTTAAGGACATGTTAGGTTAACAATTGGGCTTGATCTTAAAGGTCTTTTCCAACCTAAAAAATTCTAAGGCTGCTTTGGGTTTCCCATGATGACTGGACAATCAAAAGCCTTAATAAGGTGTAAGATATGGAGAAGATGTTTATGTCACATATACTTTTCTTTTGGGGGGCTTAGCAAAAACTTTTCTAAGCATGGCATTCAGAAAGGAGTTTGTATTGGCATTAAAAAGAAAATTCAGAAGATTGATTAATGTTCTGTTCCCTCTTCACCATGACACTTCTTGAGTTGACTGACTCTTGCTCCTTTTCAATGCCACAAAGTCACACTGCATCTAACCATGACAATTACAGTGACACAGGCAGTGCAGTCTTCTCCGACATAAATATACTTTTATGACAGCAGAGGAATGAATATAATTCAAGGAGCTCATGAAGAGCAAAGTCACAGGTATCCTGTAATAATATTGCTAATGCTGTCAATAAAACTAGCCTTAACCATATCTTGAACAAACAGAAGGATTTATTGCTTTTATTAGTTAATGTCTGAAGATGTTCCTGTGTTCATATTCTCTTAGAAAATTAATTGTTCACCTGAACACTTTCCACTTATCAGGCTCCATTTTAAAATGTTCTGCAATTATTTTTAGAATTGCTGACACTTCACAAACATAGGAAATAAAAAAGGCAGCTCTGGAACAGAAGACAAACTCTTCACTTAGTGGCAATTTTGATGCATTTTCTTCTCGACATTAAGCCAATAAAACCAAACAAAGCAGATACTCACATAGCCACTGTAGCACTGATGGTATAAGCCTAGGTCATGCATGCTATTTTTTCTATGCACATTTTCTTGAAGCAAAGGTTGAGAAAAAAAATATTATGATGGTATGTGCACCTAGTTTAAGATTAATATTGTGCCTGAGGAAAAAAGGTAGTATAGCCTAGGACCTAGAAGCTAGATTTCAAAAACTAGATTCCTTGGATAATCTCCAGCATTGATCACAGCTATTGGAAATGAATTTCACTGGGAAACCAGTATTCTGAAAATTTTCCTAAGAACAGGTTTTTCAATTACACATTTAATAGGAATAAGTTGAAAAAAAAAAAATCTCAACATTCTCAAAGCATTCCAGAAATGGGAAATGATTACTTTTTGACGATGTTAAAAAAAATGTCATGCTGATTTCATTGTTCATTTATATTAAGCTGTATTGCATTCTGATGAAAAGCATAGCGAAGCAAAGGACAAGCTGAACTGAAATATTTCAGTCATATTATAATAATTATACCTTCTTGAAATGAAAGCAGGTGATAAACAAAAATTAAATCCTTCAGTGGTCCCAAAACACAGTAATCAGATTTTTTTTTAAATTTAGATTTTCACTGAAAGATAATAAACTCCAAGATCGCCTCTCTACCACAAACACAGATCCAGTTTCTGACCTGCTTTACTACATTCATTGCTTGTAAAGATTATTTTATTACCTCCCTATGAGCTAAATTGTTCCTGTTTGGCACAGACTACTGGAAAAATCAATGCAGACCCATACTACCATGGAAGGAGTAACAGGAAACACTGGGGTTTCTCAGAACTCCCTGGCTGTCCTGGGAGATGTGTCAAACAATTTAAGGCACCCTTTTAGTGAGGTACAGTATATTCACCACTATTAATCTCGCTGTGCTGATAACAATAAAGCTCAATAGCTACTTTTATGGCTCATTATTTTTAGAAGTTGCAATGGAGGAAGCAATGGGAATGAGCACTGTAATACCCTGCACAAAAAAACAGAGGAATGCAAGAGACTTATTGAAAGGAAGATTCTGAAAGATCAAGATGTCAGTAATAAGCTCACACCACAAAAAATAAGATACGATAGCAGTAGCTATGCAAGTGTTTGTTCTCAAGGAGGGAAGAAAGTGATTTGATACAAATGGAGTCTGTGTGTTACTTCATGCACGTCCATGAGCCCACAGGACGACATACAGTGCAAGCTGCCCTTGCGAACAGAAAACAGACCTGACACATAGAAGCCGAGAAAAGAAAGAGGGAGGAAAATTTTCCTCATTTAATTGGAGTACTCTGTGTAAGTGTCACGCAACCCAGGTGTATACAACTGTAGGGTCATATGAATCATCACTACTAAACAAATACCATTCAACCGTACAATAGGAGTCAATGTGCAATCTACAGTTTACTTTTTCCTTCTCACACACTGTTCAAAAACTTAGTTTATCATATTCATTTAACACTGCTGCCAGGTGTTAGTTTTCACTATTTCGTAAGTGCCTGAAACTACGTTGTTTATAAAGCAAACATCTCTCTTTGTTCGTGTGATGGTTATTCATTCAGTCATCAGGTGAGATATGGGAAAATAAATACTAATAGTTTGGTTTAGAGTGCTATATTGCACAAACCACGAAAGGTCCCTCTTGGGAGAAAGATGACAGTACATTGGTTTCTCTGTGATTAGTCATCCTGTCCTACTGCTCATTTTTCATAAGGAGAATGGCATAATGCATATGGCTGCATAAAACCATCCATACTCCTCAATTCAAAAAATTAAATTAGCCCCCCATGCTTATGACCTGACTTGGCCTTTTGCCCGAATTTTTACCAATCCCATGGCAGAAAAATTAAATAAACAACTGATAAAATCTGTGCTAAGAAAGTGCTTAAACTATTAAGCATATCTCACTAATAGAGTGTCATTTGTAGCACTTAGTAGTAGACAGCATTGACAGACTTTTGGACCAAGTGACAGCCAGCTTACCCTGAGCACCTGTCAAGCAGCAGCAGCTAAACCGGTTTACACGGTCCTGGAATGAAGCTGAGGAAATAAAGTTCAAATGATGATTTAGGAGGAAATGGACAGTTGTAATGGCAGAGACTGTTATCCAGACAGCGAATGAACATGGTGGTTGTGTGAGGCTGTTTCTGTCCTACAGGCATGGAAGTGCAATACCCATGAGACAGGTATTCATAGTGCATCTGACTCCAATATCAATCTAAAGCCTATAGGAAACTGGCCAGATTATTCTTTGCTTTCCATTTACTCCTCTGCAAAGAGCATAAGATGTTGTCCATGTGGGTAATGATTCAAAAAAGGCAAGACTGAGCACAGAGCTCACCCCTAACCCCTGAGCTGAGGGAAACTGAAGAGACTACACTGGGAAGTTTTCTTCCTGGTCTCCATGTCCTTGTGATCTATAAAAGATGCTACTTTGCAGAGCATGTGTGTCCGTCACAGAGTTTTGGCAGTGCTATATATTTAAATTCAAGAAAGCAAAAAACACAGGTTAAAGGGAGAAAAATCAATAGAACTCAGTTTGGAAAATCTTTGTGTTTGTCCTCCACCAAAATATCAGCTAAAATACAAATATTAACCTGCCTCTCCTTTTTGTATTCTAAATTCACTCAAATCTGTTGACCTAATATTTTCTGTAGTAAAGATTTATTTTTTTTTAATGTGATTTCATACAAAAAGCCAGAAGCGCAATTAAAGAATGAAATTCTGCAGTTACTCATACATTATAAAATTATGCCCAAGCAATCATAGTGAAATGCTCACATTTTCTGCATACACTGAATACACATGCAAATCTGTTTATCCCTGTAATGCTATATTTTATTCTATGAATACATAGTTACAATACAATAAGACAAAGCAAGGTATCATGGCAGTTCTATTAAAATTGACATGGAAAATAGTGACAGGCTGAACTGAACAAACCAAATTCATCCATAGTGCCAGTCTGACAATGTCAGTGGAATTAAATCAGAAGTTAATTTGGGCATGGACATCCGTACACAGATACACCACCAGATTGTTTCACTGAGCAATTTTTTTTTTTCATTATGCAAGAAACCCAGATTGAAACTGAGTGAAACTGTATAGGCTAATGTGACTCAGTGTAAGCTGGAAAGTTCACTGTATGATCACCACTCCTTCGCATTGTTGCATTATCTTTGCTTAGGGTGCACAGGAAATGATAAATGCCTGTGAATCCTGACGTGCACTGTATCTGTAAGGTTATGCGAAAGGCAAGTTGGACAAATCTCTTCCTGGAGCATGTGTGAGCTACCACTGAAAAGCTGAAAGTAATTGCAGATGTGAAGGTGAAGCCACAGAGAGTTTAATTCACTCACGCGCCCTGAAGCAGCCACCTTATTTGTTAGATACTTGCTTGTTGCATAATGTTTCTGGGGGCAAAATAATGGCAAAGAAATAGAACAGCAATGAACAGGTTGTGCTGTGGCAACCGGGCAACAGCAGGTGTTTTATCACAGAGCACATGAAAAGAAGATATGTTACTTTTTAGATATACTGATTATTTTACTTTTTTTTAGGAGTATTAGACTTCTGTGCAAAAGTTTTACAATAAATCAAAATAACCATGTCTGATACCTTCAAAATTAGGCAAGAAACAGGATTAAACCCTGGATACCGTGATTTTGGGACTATAATTTAAATATGTATATAACACTGCATTCCATGAAGTCACAGGTCTGGACAATGGTTTTCAGCACTCAAACAATTCCCATCATGTTGCTAGCACACACTAACACCGACCAGCAAGGTCATATCCACACGACCACTGCCAACAGTCATTTTTTTGTACAGAACTCAAAGTGAAAAGACAGAAAATAATTTCTGTGCGATGTAGTCGTCCACTAGGCAGCTAAGTTGAAAAGCCTATATTTATCACATTTTTTTTCTTTTAGTAAATGCAAGAACACAAACTATCATATAAAAGGAAAGCACTCAGCTTCAAAAATGGATAACAACAATTGAATGAAAATCAGGTAGGAAGTTGGTAAATATGTACTGATTTCCTAGTAGTTTTCTTCTGAAGTATAAAAAAAGAAGAAAAAAGATATTTTCTTATAAGAAGGTTTGTGCATCAACCATTACTTTGCCTCACTGTAATAATTTTTGGCCCATTTCTGGCATGCTCACTCTGTGTTAGCTGCACTATAGAAGAACATGCTTTATTGCCAAGGAGCTACTTGCACTGGGGGCCTTTACAGGTCAGATTTTTCAAACAGAATAATTTATTCATTTATTCATTAATCCAATGTGATGTCCACAGCCAGATTCTCATCTGGCATTCATTAGAATAGTATCACAAAGTTACACCATTTTTAAAAGTTGTTTTAAAGGTATGAACAGAGGAGATCTGTTGTTTGGCCCCAGGCATTTCACCCATCCTGTTCCCTGCTCAGCCACTTACAGAAGCTGAAAGGGGATAACCAGCAGGA
>NW_010252628.1:17938-18407 GCF_000690775.1 Eurypyga helias
CATACTTCAAGTCCATTCCCTCAGTTCCCAAGTACCCACACCCTACAATCTTTCTCATAACTCCGCATCTTCAAAAATAATTAGATATTTGGGGCCTCTATTATCCCAGGCTTTTCTTTCTCTGATGGTTACAAACTTTTACTTACAGGCTAAATGGCCATTCACAACCATCCAGACCCATAAGTTAAAGTGCAAATTTTGTTATTAAAACTAAAGTAATTCACCACCCTTCCTTCATTTACTTCCTCTTCTAAGCCTGAAATATTTAGCCTCATGTCCCCTTTCATCTGTAATTTTGCTGTCAAACCAGGAAATCTCTGTTAGTTTGTTCTCATAATATCATCTTTACCGGCCATCTCCATATATGTTCTGGATTGCATTCACTTCATCGTCCCACACCTCACTCCACAGCTGAGATGTGGACTGGCAGAAGCAATCCCCACACTGTTTCATAAAAATATATATATAT
>NW_010252628.1:18428-28280 GCF_000690775.1 Eurypyga helias
TGTAATTATATCTTTTAATCAGAAATATTTTTAGTCAGTTTAAAAGCTAAACAAACTGCAAAATCCAAATTCTCATACAATGCTAGCTCATTACTTTGTCCTATTTGTTTGATTATTTTGGGACAAACACTTTGCAAAAGCAAAAGATTCCCTGGACACTTCTTAATAGTGCATTTAATTAGCCAGCTGAGCTCTTCTTCAGAAGGCATTACTAGAGCCAGGTATCTAACCTTAACAGAATACTGAAGAATTGAGTATTTGATTACATAATTAGATCACCCACAATTAAATCAAAGAAAACAAAAAAGTAATGAAACTACTTGCACTGCAGGGAAAACCTTAACTGCTTGGTGTTAAGAAGAAAATTATATTTAAGTGCATTACTTCCATAATGTTCACTCCAGTATTTCTTTCACATTCCAGTCCATCATTTGAAGGAGTGGCTGCAGAAAACCAGAAATTTCAAATAAGTGGGCCAGTTCTGTAAGAGACTATTTCTATGTGTCAGAATTCTTCACAGACCATGGCAAATTTCTCACAGAGCACTGTGAGGCTGTGATAACAAATTTTATTGAAAATAAAATATAAGCAACATGGCTTGCTTATTTTTGAGATGTCTATAACTGACTAAAAGTCCACTCGTGACTGAGGCACCATAGCTTAGAAACATCTGAACTACCCATTTGATGTGATGTGTTGATAATTATCTTCCTAATTTATAATCTTCCACTCTCCCTTTCTCCTCACATCCTTTATTGTTTATGCATGTAGCAATAATGATCCTCTGAGCCAAACCCTGACCCTTGCTGAAATCTTACTCACACAGGAATGCAAATACACATTTTCAAACACAGATTCACAATAGTGAAGTTTGAAACCACTACTAGAACAGGAACTGGTACTTATGATGAGATTATTTTTATATGTACTATTGCTATATATGCTGTCATTAACAATATTTAGGTAATATTTTAACAACATGAATGAGTGACTATACAGTGGGTAAATTATATTATCTACATTTTACAGGCAGATCAGACCTCAAATAGGATGCCAAAGTACTCTTGGATTATACTGTAAGACATTGGCAGGACATTAGAGCTGGCAGGCTGGACTAGAACACAACTACATGACCCTGGGTAGGGTCTAAGTGCTGCCCAAAATAGCAGTCCTCCTTTAGATGGGCAAACACTGTCTCCTGCTAAGATCAACTCATTAAAAGGAGGCAGTGACATGCAGCACAGTGACAAAGAGCTGTGCCTGGCACCAGTCTCTGCATCTCTGCTAGGAGTCATGCAAACTTACTTCCTGCCTGAAGGACTGTCTTTGCACTGTGATGAGCCATGCAACCCTGCGTGATGATTTCTCAAGAAAGATGAAGCCTTCTTTCTGCCTAGGTCTCCTCCTCATTAAAAATGCTATTACAACCTGCTTCAAATACTGATGCGGAAGGTGCCCTTTCACTTGCTTTTGCTTCTCAACGAATAAGTTAATAAGTTTCCTCAAGTAGTGCAAACTGCTTTACCCTTGCCCTTCAGTACTGCGTTGTTAGGTGAGAAAAGCTCAAGAGCATTCTGCCTTCCCAATTACTTTGATTATTTACAGTCTCACTCTTACCTTCACCTGTATAATTGCTTATGAGTAACACAAAATCACTCACTTGCCTTTATTCATACTGAACAGCCCAATAGACTACAGTGAAGGCACACTGAGTGCAGCATATTTCAGTTTATGACTCTCATGAATCTCACCAGACTGAAGAACTTTAACAGGGGAAGTAATTCAGAACGTAACTTCCACTGCCTCTGCAAAACAGGACATGGCTTCTTCCTCACCCTTCCTCAGATTCTCTGTCTCTAAAGTTAAGCCATTTCACAACATTTCCCAATGTGTCAGGATACTGTGTTGATCACAATATACTGAATGACTCAAGTATAAAAGTACCATAAATGTCGACAAATGTATGCACCTTCCCTTCTAAATATAATTTTAAGAAAACACGTACTTACAAAGAATTATTTGTAAGTAGAGACCTTAGATCTGAGGTCATTCAGATTTCAGGATTAACAGAAATCCAACTGAAAGACAAGATCCAAAGTCTACTCCCTAGTTTTGGCATAGCTATGAAACCTGGGCAAGCCTTATTACTGTGCAAATACAATTTTAAAAAACAAACAAAAAACCAAAACAAACAAACACACACACTCCAAATGTACTGAGAACTATGGAGGAAAACCCATCATAACCCAATCAAATCCTTGTACTCCAACCTCAGTTCAGCCTTCTATTACAGGCCCATAAAAACCTCACCGTAAAATTAACTTGAGCCCAAAGTAATTTGCATCCCAAAGACTTCACATTCTCAGTTTATCACAGTTTTCTGTCCCTTCATGTCTTTTATTTTAAATGTGACCAGCAAAGCATTTATTTTGAAGAGGGATGTACTTATATGGAGAATGTAAACTACAGTGAACCACAGAAAATAAAACCAGTGAAAATTATTTCATGAAACTGTAGCTACTTTATAGCAGCCAAAAAAGTCCTCTCCAAGTTCTAAATTTCTCCTAGATGAGCCTGTAAAATTCTACCTACAAAAATTGTGATGTGAAAGCTGCTAGATACAGAAGTAGCCAGATAACTGTAATTCAGCATGGTCATGACAGAGAAAGAAGACGCTTCCTGGTTTTCTGATACCCTAATATACTACCTCAAGTATCAAGGAAGAAGTAAAGGCCATACCAAAGTGACAGCAGCAGCAGTCACAGAAGCACAGCCTGCTAAAGCAGTATTCGACAACAGGCACAACCCAACCATTCCTTTTCCCCTCCTACGTCGAATTGTGCCTTGATGCACAATCTGCTCTTTTTTCAGCTTGGCTGCACAGCTAAGGAAAAGCATATTGCTTGTATTATTAACAAGACTGAAAACAAGCACTGAGTATGTGCAAAATGTATTCATTCTTGGGATAAGTACTTATTGACACCCTAATGTGTTGGCTACCTCCTCTATTTCATGAGCTCTAAGGAGCTTTATTATCAGGGAGTCACCTCATTCTCTCAGAACAAAAGAAATTCAGGTGTGGGGTAAATTGTATATATTCTTTAACATACTACAGACAAACTATGCTTATATTGTCTTCTAGTTTTTCTGCCTGAGAGATTCTTCCCCACAAACACAAGCAGCTGGATTTTTTTGCCCATTACTCTTTTAATCTTTGCTCAGCTGCCACCATGGCATTTGGGACTGCTCAATACAGTTTTCAAAGCACAGCATCTGATATTTATGAACTTATAAATTGGTGCTGTTTGTTTGAAGCAGCTCAGGCTGTTGGCAAGGCTTGTTGTCGGTTTTGATTGCAAACAAGTTCTGACTGCATTTCAGGTTCATTCAGAGTGAAACCTTGCAAAATCCAGTAAGAGCCACTAAACAACTTCAGACATGTCTATATTCTTATCAGCCTTGTGTGTCTTAAATACCTTCTGAGGAAGGGACAGATATGAACTTGTCCCCACTGTGCTCCTTACACATGTCCCTTTCTACCAGCATCATTAACAAACAGCCACCATGGTTTCAAATTGATTTTCCATAGGAAACCCTGTTTTCCAGTTCTAAGTTTTCTGATATATACAATTACTGGAAAGAACAAGGACTAAAATGTCTACATTTCGCATTGGCTCAGCTCAACTCAGTGTGGTATGCAGACTAGATAACTTCCATAATGCCTTGGCAGCATCATCTCTGCAACCACTCTGTAATGGCTGTAGTCCAATTCTTGTCCACTGCAAGGATCTTCTAAGCTAAAGAGGGGCAGAAGCCTGGAAAATGCTACAATTTTCTACCTGCTCTCCTACTTTCTCCTCTTTCTCCATCATGGGTGAATCATCATCCCGGAGTGATGGAAGCAGTAACACTGCACATCTTTCTGTTTATTTTTCCACTGTTTTAAAGACTTTCTTTACGTCGTACAGTGGAAAAGATCCCAGACTGTGGAGCACTACAAGCCATCCTTAAAGATACCAGGTGCCACAGTAAAAACTGAAAAAAGAGTTTGATCGATATCTCATCATTTAGATGATGGTCCTCAGAGTTTTATTTTGCTAGTAAGAGGTTCACATAGCTCTACTTGCCAAGGCAAGTATAAACAAGCTCCTCTATTAGAGTACTTGTATGTCCTCCCTCACCACAGACAACAACTGTATGAGTAAAATAAACAATACCAGGGAATGTTCTTGACATGAAAATGCCATTTTGCACACCATTTGAATCATCTTTAGCATGGTTTTGACTGGGGCTAACTAGCAGTCTCTCAAATAATTCTCAGCGTAAGTTAGGTATTAACACAAGCCAAGGACCTTTTCCAACAGGCAGTTTGCCACTCTGTTTAAGAAGGAAAGAGTTTAACCTTAAGATCATGGGCAGACCATATCACTTGGCATCAAGGCTAAAAATACCACCTGACGTTGTTTTATTTCCTAGCAAAAATGTAGTTAACAGTCTTTAAGTATCTCTCAATACTTTATCTACTGAGCTTCATCTTAAGGTGGGAGGAAAGGAAAAAATATTGTTACAAATCACGCTTGGCAAAGGTACAAGGAGAAAAATGCTTACTTTCTCAAACAGTATCTAGGTATGCAAATCTTACAGCTTCAAAGATTGAGGTAGGTCTGACTTTATTCATCAAGGAAATCCATAGGCAGAAAGTGCTTTGAACCCACCATAGGTTATTATCCAAGAAAATGGAACAAATTTTGTGGACAAAGCCTGTGGCTAAGATTAAGGCCAAAACTGATCCTGTGGTCCTGCCACCACTAAGCCACAGTAAACGTGACACTTAAGCAACTTCAAATATGACTCATCCCTGTTAAGTCAACTCTCTACATTACATAAAGTTTCCCCTTATTATAGGTCTTCTCCACTAATTATGAAGACAGCCTTAATGACTATATTGGTGTATATACCTTAATTTTAGAAGGTTAAACTTATGTGGGATGAATCTCACATTTAATCCATCTGTCAGACTAAAGCCATACCTGAATACAGAGTGTACAGGGAGCAATATGTCTTAGGAACACTAGATTTAGACCTTTGGCTTCATACTTTTCAAGAACTTAAAGCAAGAACTTGGAGAATTCACAATATAAGATGCTATAATTTTACTAACAGTCTTGCTCAATTTCAACCTTTTTTTCTTTCTAATGCTAAATTTTAGGGGCAATTTTTTCATTATCATAGACTCAGTGACATCTAGATAAATGACACTAGTTTTATAAAATTCTTATCAGTTCCTTTTATTTCTCACAACCAAAGGTAAACGTGTAACTGTAGTTAAAGGTTAAGAAGTCAGATGGATTTATCACTGAAATGACACAGATAAAATCTGCTAAGAAACACCTGCTCCAAGAAATTTATTATTGCAGTACTTCCTAAGCGCTCTCTTGATTATCTTGCCAAGGTCTGCATACTAACAAATCTGCTGAATATCAATTTACAGTGGATGTATACTTACTTAACTCATCCAAAAAGTATAAATGCATGAAAATTTCAGGCACAGTCTATCATAGGACAACCTTGATTGGAAAAGATTAGCTCCAATGCCATATGCTTTTTCATACTCTCCATCCCAGATCTGTATTTCCTTTTCTCAGCCTTGAAGCAAACAGTGCAGGAAAATTGTTTGCTCAGATACATCTTGGATCCCCAAACAAATGAGAATGAATGTCTTGTTTTCTTTTGGTGAAAACTGTCATTCTTTGCAATGGAGGGATATAAATAAATATACATCAAATTATATAACATGTCACAGAGCAGACAGTCACAAGACGAATATGTCTTTTTTAAAGGCATGGCCTGAGCATAGATGTTGAGAAAATGAAAACAGTGCTGCTGTTATAATGTACAGCATGACTCCTTTGACCTGGAGATAAAGGAAGACAAAGCGTCAAAGGCATGTCACTCTAAAGGATATAAAACCAGAGAAACCTGAGTGTCCTGGTTTTGTGTACGAGTTTTCTTTAGAGATGAAAATATTTCCTTTAGATTCCCTTCCCTTTATCAATATTGCTCTATTCCCAGAAAGCTGTACTGTAGGTCACTTAGAGAGAAATCACACATTGTTAATGGAAAAACAAATCAACAACATATTTACTTTGCTAATGCACTTCCCTAGGTCACATTATACAGGAAAGCTTTTAAAAATCATTTGTTTGACTCATCATACTACAATCTGAACTGTTAGCTACTCTGAGTAGGAGACCTTGTTTTATTGTGAGCGCTTTAAAGGTACAGCTCAGATGTGTTCACATGTGGAAGAAAGGAACCACTCAGTTGCAAAGCAGCTGTATGTATAGCCAAAGAAAGGTGTTTCAGGAAAACACCAACACTCTCAGCTCCTCTCTGAGGAAACTCTGCTGCAAACCCTGCTCATGACCCTGCGGTAAGAAGGGACAATTCCAGTCCGCTAGCAGAGTTCCTACTGGTTTTCTGCGTTAGTGTGCCTGAAAGCTGAGATTTTTCTTGGGCACAAATGAACTTAAAAGTTCTGCCATGTTATGGGAGAGTGAAGAGGATGTTCTATGATGTACAGCCTGTTCAAGCACAATATACCACAGGAAATATGGTCACAGCAAACTCATTCAACTTTGTTTCTTGCAGCTCTCAAAAACAGATTTTTACGAAGACAGGAATTCACTTCCATATGTACACAAGCACATGCAAGCACACACTGCATACATAAATATACCATTACTCTACTAGTGATCTGTTAATTGCAGTCACTCTTTAAAAAAGAAGGTACAGAAATGGAGGTATAGCCACACTCACCCTGTTTCTTTCGTCAGCAGATGAAGACACCTCTTAAATAGATCCTCTTCTTATATATATTTTTTTTTTCTCCTCTCCTCTGAGGATGACGAGGAGAGGGAAGATCTCAGTAGCACATACAATGGTCTCAGATCTTTGGCTGTGCCCATGCCATAGCCAATGCAGGGCCTGCTCAATGTATGCAAGGTACTCAAGGCATTGCGGACTGACCTCTTTGGTGCCTGACGGCTGCTTAGCAAGATGACTTTCAGGTCACAGATGCACCTGGGCACTGGGATGGATGGCACCTGTGAAGCCTGGAGTGTCCAAGAGAACAGGATCACTACCACCTGCTTGTGTTCCTGCAGCCACCCCCCAGGCACTCCTTCAGCCTGGAGCCAGGCACCACAGGGCAGCTGCCACCAGGACACCCCATGTGGTGTTGGAGTGCATGTGCTCGAGGGAGCAGCTGCTGGGGGATATTCTGTGTTTCCATTACCCCAACTGTTCAACTGTGGTGCCATTGGCCTGGCAGCTTTTGCCCCAGTCACACATCTTCCAGCTAAGGATGCTGCCCTCCTCCGAGTCCTGCACGTTCCAGCTGAAAGGCCCCTCCAAAATGAACATCTTCACGGAGATGGTTTTTGCAGCGCGGCACGGCAGCTCAGGCACCTCCCTGAGCGGTGAGTAGGCCGAGCCCACCCCTACCAGCAGCACGGCATGGCCAGAGACATGCGCTGTCATCGAGACGCCCCTTTTCAGACTCATGGCATGGGACAGCAGCAGGACAATTTCCACCTCGGAGGTCTGCAGCTCTGCACCCGTGCCCTGGTGGTCACAGGCCTTTCCACCCCTATCTGTGACCCTGAGGAACTACTTTCCCCTCACGCTGGCTGGACCTGGGGGACAATTTCGGACGCTGGGACAGAGACAGCCTGGGGAGCCTGTGCCAGAGATCTGAGCAAACTGGGCATGGAGATGACACGGCTCAAGAGGAGCTCAGCATAAGCAGAGTCTGGGGAATCTCCCACTGTCCAGCTGAAGATGCCATTGCTTTGGACCACCCATCCTGTTGGAGAGAGTTGATCCCCTCTAGGACCTTTAGGCGATGCGAAGATGTCAATAATTTAGCTTCTTTTAACCAACCCTCTGTGAGTGTCTCTCAAATGAAAACACATTAAATTCCATCTGAACACAAGAAAGCATGTCCTGACTGAAGGTGTTCAAACCTCGTGGAATGTGTCCCACAACTGGAGATTGGAGTGCTGGGATGCAGGGCTACAGGCTGTTCAGGAGGAATAGGCATGGCAGGCGAGATGGAGGTGTCGCGCTGTGTGCAAGGGAGAGGTTTGTTCGCACAGTCCTCACAGTTAGTGATGATGTGGTTGAGAGCCTCTGGGTGAGGATGAGGGGGCTGGAAAACAAAGGACATGTTGTAGTGGGTGTCCGTTCTGGTGTCCCTTGCCCTTTCATGGGGCACAGCTCACCCATGGGCTGGCCACCAGGGAGGCTTGGGCAGGATGGCCCCATGCTGTCTCCCACCTCCTGCAGGCCATGGCTGTGGCAATCGTCTTCATCCTGGCTGTGCTGGCCTTCCAGAACAATGGTTGTGGTCAGGCATTTAGAGGTCAAAAGTAAAGGAAGTTGGGGTCTTCAGCCCACAGGTCAGACTGGACCAGGGTTTCAATGGGGTCTTGTCAGGGAGTCATTTTGAGTCAGTTCTCCTCAGAGCAGCAGGTCTGCAGTCAGGGAGCCACCTAAGGAAACTCATTGAGTTGAGAGCCCTTCCCTTTATTAGGTGAGGGATTGCCCATTTTGGGTCATCAGCCATAAAGCTCAAGAATTCTCAGGTTGGTGCCTAGTATGAATTCCTGACTGACATCCTGAACCTGTGGATTGTTTGTCAGAGTCTCAAAGTGGTTTCAGCTAGAGTAAAATTCAGTTTGATTTTGTTACCATTTTGTAAAGAAATAAAGTCGGTTTCTAGTTGGTTAGTTGGCCTGGCTTGTTTAGTGAAGTTCCGTGACAATTAATTGGTGAGGTCAGCAGGATGGTGACAGAGGAATTATTACTGAGACATGGATGTGCCCCTTCTCCCCAGGCACACAATGGGCGAAGGAGCAATGGTGCTCTCTGACGGCAGTCGTAGGAAGAAGAGAACAATGCTGCAGCAGTAGTTGACATGGCAAAGGCGAATGGACACATGGAACTGTGTGCGCCACCCTAGGTGCAGGCCTAACTCAGGCATGAGATCGAGGCGATTTTTCTGGAAAATTAGAAAAGGATAACTTAAAAAAAAAATTAGAAATAAGACTGTTTAAAAGCTGAGTTGCAAAGAGAGTGAAAGTGGATGCATCTGTGAGAACACAAGATTGAAATGATGATACCACAGAGCAGCCCCCCAGGTTGTCCAAATTCAAAAGTTATTATCATGGACACAGACCCCAAGGATTAGGATGAGACATTTGTCGACACCTGACCAAAACAGCTCTGAAGAAGCAGAGGACTTGGAGGAAAGGGACGTGTGACTCCTCATTAAAGCAGAGGCTAAAACGCCTGTCCACACCACACCCTGGACAGGCCCCCAGCTCAGGGCATTACAGGCTGTTTTCGTGTAAGATGGGTGAAACAGACTGTTTGTGGAAAGTTTCTTTAGGGGTTGGAGACGGGCGTTGGGGATAGACCGGATATTGTTAGTGGTGACTGGGGGTTCTGGGGACCAGACGTGTTTGCTCCTGAGAGACTGCAGGCAACCAGGCCATCACGTCTGAAGTGGCTTACTGGGCCAGGGGTGTGGGTCCCAAAGAGCGAGGGGATCCTGTCAGCGCTGGGGACTGCCGGAGCCGGTGGAGTGCCACCTGCGTTCGGGCCATGTGTGACAGTGGGCAGCACGGAGTACCGGTGGCCGCACAGGCGGCCACCTTAAACCCTTCATCCGTGGACTACCCGACGCTTTGAACAGACGTGTTCAATCCCTCGGGGAAAGGATGCCGGGGCCATGGAGCGGAGCCGGGAAACCCCCAGAAGCCGCCGGCGGACGTGCTGGCGCGGGCG
>NW_010252629.1:0-560 GCF_000690775.1 Eurypyga helias
GACCGCGGCCTCGTTAGGAATGATCTGTCAGCGGTCGGCCTCTGGTGCCTTCGTTCACTGGGGTCTGTTGCAGGCTGGCGAGACACCGTAAAATCGTGGAGCCCGAGGTAGTGGGAGAAAGCGATTCGGAGGTGGAGGGGGAAGCTTGGCGCCTGGAGCGGGAGGACACCAGCGAAGAGGAGGAGGAAGAGATCGACGATGAGGTGCGCTTGCAGAGCCGCGTGCTGGGCCTAGGGGAGGCCCTGGCCAGCGCGGGCGGGTGGGCTGGCTGGGCCGGTGTCACCGGTGGGTCACCCTCCTCTTGCGTGGGATGGACTGCCGGGAGGGGCCACCCTGCGTCCGAAGGGATGGGTGCACCATCCCATCACCAGCGCTCCGGACAAGGTGCTGTCTGGACAGAGGCGCGAGGGGGACGCGGGGCTGGTGGTCCGACTCCTCTCTCTGTCTCTGTCAGGAGATCGAGCGTCGGCGTGGGATGATGCGTCAGCGAGCGCAGGAGAGGAAAACCGAGGAGATGGAAGTGATGGAGTTGGAAGATGAGGGTCGATCTGGGGAAGAGT
>NW_010252630.1:0-203 GCF_000690775.1 Eurypyga helias
TCCCCTCCGCCGTGATTGTGTCCCCTCCACCGTGGTCGTGTTCCCTTCGCCGTGGCCACGTTCCCTCCGCCGTGGTCATGTTCCCTTTGCCGTGGTTGTGTCCCCTCTGCCGTGGTCGAGTCCCCTTCACCGTGGCCATGTCCCCTCCGCCGTGGCCATGTCCCCTCTGCCGTGGCCGTGTCACCTCCGCCGTGTCTGTGTCC
>NW_010252631.1:0-46767 GCF_000690775.1 Eurypyga helias
GTTCCTTATCCACCAAGCAGTCTATATGACAAATCATGCCTCTTCAATTTAGAGACAAAGATGTTGTGCGGGCCAGTGTCAAACACTTTTGCACAAGTCCAGGTAGATGACATCGGTTGCCTTTCCTTTATCAACCAAGGTCGTGATCCCATCATAGAAGGCCACCGTGTTTGTCAGGCACGATCTGCTCTTGGTGAAACCATGTTGACTGTCACCAATCACCTCCTCATTTTCCATGTGCCTTAGTGTGGTTTCCAGGAGGATCTGTTCCATGATCATGCCAGGCACAGAGGTGAGACTGACTGGCCTGTGATTCCCCGCCTAGGTGTGGGTTATGTTTCCCCTTTGCCAGTCAGCGGGAACTTCACCAGACCACCACGAGTTTTCAGATAAGATGGATAGAGGTTTTGCAACACAATCCGCCAGTTCTTTCAGAACCTGCGAATGTATCTCATCGGGTCCCATGGACTTGTGCACCTTCAGGTTCCTCAGGTGCTCCTGAACCTGATCCTCTCTAACCACGGGCAGCTCTCCATTCTCCCAGTCCATGCCTTTGCCTTCTGTGACTCTGGGGGTATGGCCTTCACCCTTGCCAGTGAAGACCGAGGCAAAAAAATCATTGAGCATCTCGGCCTTCTCCATATCCTGAGAAACCAGCTTTCCCGTTTCCTTCCACAGAGGGCCCACATCTTCCCTGATCTTTTTATCCCCTATGTACCTGTAGAAGCCCTTCTTGTTGGCCTTGATGTCCCTGGCCAGGTTCAATTCTGTCAGGGCTTTAGCTTTCCTAACCTCATCCCTGACTTCTCAGACAATTTCTCTGTACTCCTCCCAGTCTACCTATCCCTGCTTCCACCCTCTGAAGGCTTCCTTTTCGCAGCTCAGTGTCCCCAGGAGCAGCTTGTTCATCCACACAGGCCTCCTGGCGTTTTTAACTGACTTCCTCTTCATTGGAATGCATCGCTCCTGAGCTTGGAGGACAAGATCCTTGAATATTCACCAGCTTTCTTGGGCCTCTCTTCCCTCCAGGGCTTCATCCCATGGAATTCTGCCAATAGGTTCCCTGCAGATGCCAAAGTGTGCCCTCCCGAAGTCTAGGGTAGTGAGCTTGCTGCACATGTGTATGTGGTAGTCTGAGATGGGCAGGATACTGAAACTACCCAGTATCCATCCATACAACTGCCATTGGAATAGTTGTTTGAAACCAGGTTGTGAGAATCATATTCTTTCAATCTCTTTTCTTATCCTTAATACAGTTTTTCTTCCTTCAAAATACCAAAATTTTATTGAAGTAATTTTTTTCTCTCTTAAAAAGTTTCCTTATCAGGTATAGCTGTTTCCGTTTCAATTGCCCAAAAAAAGTAATATTGCAAAATTGTTTCCAGCAACTTACAGACTAACAGTTTGTAATAGAGCTTGGCTTATACTATCTAATTTCTCTCTCTGAATGTACTCCGTACCTGCATCATCATGTGATAAGGCGTCGTAATCTGTTATGTGTAAATTCTGCTGTACAACTATGGTGTTTTACTTCTTCCCCTTCTCTAGGGGCAGACAGCATTTGATGTGGCAGATGAAGATATTCTGGGCTATTTAGAAGAATTACAAAAGAAGCAGAATCTGGTAGGCCTTTTGCTTATAAAGATATATGTATGTTATAGAACCATAGAATGGTTAGGGTTGGAAAGGACCTTAAAGACCATCTAGTCCCACCCCCCCTGCCATGGGCAGGGACACCTTCCACTAGACCAGGTTGCTCAAAGCCTCATCCAGCCTGGCCTTGAAGACATCCAGGGATGGGGCATCCACAGCTTCTCTGGGCAACCTGTTGCAGTGCCTCACCACCCTCTCCATGAAGAACTACTTTATTATATGTATGATTATGGTACACAGCTCAGAGCAGCATATAGATTAAAAACAAAGGTTTGATTTGGGGCTTTAATTCAGGTAATGCCACAGTCATATCTAAGTTTTCATGCTCTTATTTGATCAATTAGGGTGACCAAAAAGCCTTGGAAAAGGGAAGTGCTCTTCTGCTTGCCTGCTCCAGCAGGCATTGCATGATCTGAAGCATCAACAATGAACAACTTACTTGGAATAATAGTTTCTGAGATTTTAGCATTTTGAACTTTGGCACTTTGAAAGCATATGCACATTGTAGTGTTTGTAGTAGTTAAGATTTCCCTCTATTTGTAGTTTTGTCACACTGATACCATTCTGTCAATTTAACTTCATCATTCTGTGCTTTGAAGCTTCACAGTGAAAAACGAGAAAAGAAATCTCCCCTAATTGAATCCACAGCCAACATGGATAATAATCAGACACAGAAAACATTCAAAAAGTAAGTAAAGTGGAAAAAATAATAAGCTTTTAAAAAAAAAAAGTTGTTTACAAACTGTCACAAAGTCCTATTTGACAGACCTCAGTAAATTTTTCAGGACTTAGTAAGTATTTTTCCTTTCAAACTCAGTAAGGAGACATTGATTATGGAGCAAGAAAAGAATGCATCTAGTATAGAGTCTTTGGAGCAAGAAAAAGCAGATGAGGAAGAAGAGGGAAAGAAGGATGAATCCAGTTGTTCTAGTGAAGAGGAAGAAGATGATGACTCAGAATCTGAAGCAGAGACAGGTATGTTTTTTGGAGTGTTGTGTTTAACTTTTCACTTTATAAATTTACTTATTTACTATCACATGATACAGAGTTTAGTATCTTAAGTTTCACTTACTTATCTGCATTTCACTAAGCTTCGAGTCATTTTAAAGCAAGTACATAAATGTCTAAAGTCAGATCATAAAAGAGATATGGAAAAAATGTCTTTACTGGTGCCTGTTTAGGTTAAAGCTGTTAACCTACTTATTTGATATTTCACAATTGATACTTTTAATTAAATAGTTGGAATAAGCTTTAAGTAGCATGTCAGAAATCATGAAAGAAATTAGAAGATCAAATCAGAAATGGAGTTTTTATAGCAGTGGTTGCTTGTGGAATTGGTATAGAGATTGGAACAGCAGAAGTGAAAACATTCCCATTTGTTCTTGCCATCCTGAAGTAAATACCAGTGAGTCTGGCAATCTTGGCTCAGGTATTCATAAAGTAATGATGCATTACTGTTCAGAGTGTACTGAAATAAACATTTAAATTCAAATTTAAACATTTTAGTTCAGATGTTAACAGTTACTTCATATACAGCATCATTTCAAGAGGAATGTTCTTTGAAAAGTTTGGAATTATATGTCAAGAAACACATCACTGTACTTCTCTTTTCAATGGATTTATTGTTTTTTTATTTCTTGAACAATTATCAGAGTCTTAAAGCAAGTAGTGATGCAAGAACAGCAGAGCATCTTTTTCTTTCAAATCAAAAAACACGTGAGACAATCAGTGTTTAAAGATATATGTTCGATCCAAATAAAGAATTATAGAATTATAGTGCAACAATACGACATAGAAGTCATTAGAAATATCTTGTTAATACTTTATACTTATGCTTTTTAAAATAAGTAACTCTTCTGGGTAAGCTGTCAGTTCTCATTTGAAAACCTTCTTTCCAATTTAAAGATTAAGGAGGGATTTTTGACCTAACCAAATATATCATAAATATCTACTGTAGGCAGAAATAAAAATAAGTTATTAAACCAAACTATATATTATGGTTTAATTATTTTTGTGTTTTGAAATGAACCAACATTTCAGTGTTAAGCAGGAAAAACGTCTGTCAAACTTTGTAATCACCCTTTCACCCTCGTATACTTGCATCCCTTATTTACAGACACTGATATATAACGTGTAGTGATTTCTTGGTCACTGAACTAACTGTAATGTCTCCTGAACTTTATAACTCTGGTAACTGTGTTCTCTTCATTACCAGTAGATGGTTTGTGCCAGGAAAATTTGACTGTGACACAAGAATTAATTTACGTAAACTTTGGGGTTTTTAATATCAACAAAGCTTTATCATACTTTATTTGGCAAGCTAGACTTTAAGCTCTGTAGAGCTGAATCTTTAAATACCAAGCTTGTACTTTCCTTTTTTTCCCATTATTCAGCTTAAGTTGGTTTCCTGGTAAAAAATCTTAAGATTATAAGGAGAATTCTCTTTGTAAAATATTTTAACATATTTCAATAGTCTGAAGAACTGGAAACTGATTCTAATCTGTGGAGATATTGGAAATGGTTTTCTAAAAATTATATTGTGTTTCATTGTTTATATGAGAATACAGTTTAAAAATAAATATACTTCTGTCTGTAAGACCAAGAAAAGAAATATGATTCTGAAGCTCATCTCCTAAAGGGCAGAGACAAACTGAAAAATACAATTTTCAGCAGTCCAGGTTTATTAGCTTACTTTATTTGAGGTAGTTAATGTTTTTTGAAAGTCACTCAGCATTAGTTCAGTCATGCATATGGCTAGGTCCTTGCTGTCCTTGAAATCGTTTCAGAATATATTTGTGAAAAATCCATTTCTTGCCTTCCATGCTTTCACTCCTGATAACTTTTTCTGTGTATTTTAAAGCTGTATTACTTGCGAATTTCCAGCAGATCTACCCGTGCATCATCTCAAATCGTACTGTCAGTCTGCATTGCCCTGTTGAACTTTTTATCACCATGACCTAGAAGTTTACCACCATTTATTTTCACTTGTGTTTAAAAAGAACTTTCCGTTAAGTGCACAGTTAGTCATGTAAGCTGGTTTCTTTAAATTGTATTTACTGCATAAATAATTATTCAAAAAGTCTGTTCCACTATGTCCATAACTAAAAGAAGTGTGTAACAGCAACACTTTTAATTATACCATTTCCAGTCATAGACTGGTACTTTGCTGAATTTGAATGTTAGCTATGAGAACGCTGTATGAAAGTGTTGTGTACTTTCTAAATTAACTGCTCCTGTGCTGTGTGAGTAGTGTAGACATAAAGATATGGGCCAAACCAATGGGGATTGAACCCCATGATGCTCCATGTTGCACAGATAGGATGTAGTATCCTACTCCAAAGAATGTACAATTTGACTAGGTGAAACAGAAATGATCTGTGAGATGTTGAAGCTCAAGGAAACAAAGAGACAACAGATGTTGTATCCCAATCCTGACATTGTCTGTATGTTTGTGTGTTAAGGTACACAGACAAAGGACAGAGGAAGAAATGTGGGCAGGAAGGACAAAGCAGAGGACGATAGAGTAGGTGGACAGTGAAACTTAGGTAGGAAAAACAAGGGACAAAGAAGGAATGAAGCAAATGGAAAGTCAGAGCTCTGGAAGGCAAGTCCTTGCCTCGGCTTATTCTATTGCCTGGAATCCCTGACTGGATTCTCTGTGCAGTTATTTATTTCTTTGCGCTCAACATACACAGTTATCCAAGAATAAATGTTTTATGTTGATTTAGCATCCTCTGACGTTCAAATTAACTATTACATGCCAACATACCTCCTACTGTTAAACGTTTACGGTCATTAGCCATGTACGAAAATACAGGCCATCTGGGGAGGCTGTGGAATCTCTGTCTCTAGAGGTTTCCAAGACTTGACTCATCAAAGCCCTGAGCAACCTGGTCGCTGTAAAATTGACCCTGCTTTGCGCTTGATGTTGCATTAGATGACCTCCCGATGTCACTTTCAACCTGAATGATTCTGTGGTTCTGTCTCTGCATCTCTGAGTATTTAACACTTGCTGAGTAACAAAAAAAAAAATTATATGCATGAGTGTTATGGAAAAAAGATAGACTGAACTCAGATACAGGTTGGGAGTGAGGGGGAAAATACTGGAACAAATAATGAAATGCTGTCAGGAAAGTTGACTGTCAGATTTGTGCAAAAGAAATTCAGCTCTGTGTTGTAAAGTGAAGAAATAGTGAATAAAAAATGAAAAAATCTTGTGAATTATTTTGCAGATAAAACCAAAACCTTGGCAGCTGTAACTAATAATGCAAATAACACAAATACACAATCAGCATCGGTAGCTGTGACAGCACCTTCAGTAGCCGGTGGCCAAGGGGCACCTACATCACCTGTTAAGAAGGTAAAATAAAATAACCTTTCTCATGTTTTTAGATTCTCTTCTTCTGTATAAGCTTACATTTCTTGATTATTGTATAAAAAGTAGAAATTGTTCGATTTTGAAAGTCTTTTCTATGCCAGAATCCTCCAAAATTTTTAGATACCGCTGTTCTTGTGCCTATATTTGTGATGCAGTTAAGGCAAGGGAGGCAGGTGTGACTAGGGTACTTTCAGGAGGCCCTAGAAGCATTCAGCTAGTGCTTAGATGCAGAAGTTGAAAATGATACCTGATAAGAAGTGGAGAGTGCTGTAGGTTCCAACCCTGACTTCAGTATGATCTGGGCCTCGTGGAAGAGCTAGAGAATTGGGACCAGTTACTGATTCAGTGCATAGCTCAAAAACACCTAGGAAATCCATGCTGCATGCAGGAAGCTTTTTACAGCTTGGTGAGAAAAGTTAATTGGAATGAATTTTAGTTTTGTTTGTCAAAGGCAGGATACATATGCCTGGGGGCAAAAAATTACAGCAGATAGTCAGAAGGTGCATAGTCAGAAGGTGGTATGCAGGTCAAGCTTCTGGAATATCTAAGCAAACTGGATAGTAAGCCAGTAACGCTTCTTTTGTCAATCATGACAGCTTTCTATAAACATCATCATCAAAGTGTAACCCTCTGTTGATGCTTCTGAAAAGTGTTTTTGGGAAGAAATTGCAGCCATGATACACTGAAGCCACAGTACAGAGAGAAGACGTAATGCTGGGTGTATAGGATGTGTTGTATTTAGCTGGTGGGGGCTAATTGTAGCTGTACTTGCGTATTCACAATAAAACTAATGGTGATTCATCTTACAAAATATACTTTAATGTAACAGGTGCAGGAAATATATTGCCAAACTGCATCATATTATGTGATAATGTACAACAGGGTTGGGCTAATCTTCCTGATCCCAAGAGCAGCTTTACAAAAATCATTGTAACTGATGTCCACAAGATTTATCTCAAAAAAGCATGAGGGTGAAAGGGGAATTGTCAGCATGGCCCAGTGGCAGGAGTGACTGTTTCCCCTTGCTGAGCTTTGTGGCTGGGCTCTCTAGGTATCTGCTAGATTCCAGGGTGATCTTGTGATGTTAACTTCAGCAGTTCCTGCTGTCTCAGTAAGGAATTCCAGTTCTCTGTCATGGGATTTGCATTGCTCAGGTGCTGCACAAAACTCTTAAGAGTCACAAGTTCTTCACACAAACCCTAGCAAATGTGTGAGGGAGGGAAGATATTGCTGGTTTGCTAACTGTGCCTAACAGGAATGAATTCAAATATGTAGTGTGAATTTTACTGCAAGGAAATAAGCCTATTTTATATAGTTGTTTGTTTTTTTTTTTTTAAATCATTTCAGTGATACAAGCATTTGTGACAGTTGGACTGTTTAACTGATGTGCTCTCCATCCAAATTTTTTACTGCATTTAACTATCTTTGCATGCTGGAGATTCTAAGATATTTAACAGTTCAGTCACTTCATTTTTCTTTTAATTCTCTGAACTTCATCTTGAGGTTTCTTAGTTGTCCCTTCCAATCAATTTATTTGTATTACTGAAAAGCCTTCTAAGCTATATGACTTTCAGCAACAGGATATTACCAAATTGTTGCTAGCTGGGATGTGGCTTGATATTCTAAAGTTTTATAGGCTAACAGACATAATTTTTTGGTACATGATTAAATAACAATGTATGGGGAAGAAAAAACTCCTTTATAAGAAGAAGAAAAGTATTATTTTAAACTGAATGATAACCTTTTATAAATAATTGATGCATTGGCACTGTTCTAATTTTATTATGCAGTAATTAATGGCTTATCTTTTGGACTAAAAGGTGGAAGATGCAGGTTGAAAGTAAACTGTAGTTATCTTTCTAATACTATATGTGAAAAATTCCGGGCCCTCTGTAACTACAAGATAAATGCACATTTATGTCAAGACTGATCATCTTGTAACATAGCATGTACATGTGATCTAGAGAAGAAGTTGCAGCTCCTATCGATGAACAAAGAGGCTTTAAGTTGGTTTTACTATTGAAGGTAAAACAGGACTATATGTGTGATCTTGCACACTACTTTTGCACCTGCCTTTTGAGGTCTGCACCTCAAAAGTATGGGTTTGATGGCTAAGCTAGCATGGAAAGTGATTAAGGGATACGAATGAAATACGATGAGAAGATAAGAAAGGTAAGAGATACGTTAGTGTCAATCTTCTGCTGTTCTCAACCATGTGATGATTTAGGCCATGGGCCTTGTCAGGTCAACAGGCTTTGCTGTCCTCTTCTGTGCAAACTGTAATCCTGTCTCTGAATTAGCTAAACCTCAGTGTTGTGTTTAATAAGAATCTCTTACTAAGGTTATAAGTCTCTTGCTGCTTTTTGGTGTTTTGTGCTGTAATGAAGAGCTACATAACATAAACATAGGAACAAACTATGTGGTTTTAAAACAACCTTTTGTTTCTGTTTTCCATCCTTTCAATCTTCATCTTTGTCTTGTCTTAATTGGCTTTAGTATGATTTCATTCCTCCTATCATGCCTGTCGTGGAGTCAGTAGATCCTACATCATGGAGGCAGGGCTTGCGCAAAACTGGCATTGTTCTTGTGCCCACTAAGGGTGAAAAATCTATGGTGAGGTTCTGGTGTGCACAGGTTGCAAAATAACATATTTAATCAAAATGTTGATACTGGATTTGCATGTAAGTTTGCATCTCATGATCACAGTGTGCATTACAAAGTGTGAGTTTTTCTAAGCTAACTTTTAGAGCCGTAGTATACCTTGACCAGTCTTACATTTTTTACCTCATCAACTAATTCAAGAGAAGAGTGTGTAGGTTGTCTCTCACCACAACTCCCCTACGAATTCAACACTTCTATGATTATTAAAAACAGTTGTGTTCAGTTACCGTAGGTAGTGTAAATTACTAAGGTAGTATCGTTTACGTGTGTTTTATAGTTCCCAACATCTACGACCAAGGTTTCTCCCAAAGAAGAAGAGAGGAAAGATGAATCTCCTGCTTCATGGAGGTTAGGTCTTAGAAAAACTGGTAGTTATGGTGCACTTGCAGAGATTACTGCTTCCAAAGAAGCACAGAAAGAAAAGGACTCTGCAGGTGTTATGCGTTCTGCTTCAAGTCCTAGACTTTCCTCTTCACTGGACAACAAAGAAAAGGTAATCGTTTTCAGTGTGACACAACGTTTTGAGGAACTGATCTACTTTACTTGGCATAGACGTTTAAGATGTTTGTAGAAATTAGACATTCTCTGTAGACTGTAATGTGCATCTGTTTTTTACCGTAATTCCAAAAAGTTAAGTTATGCAGTTTCTGCATAGTCTCTTTGAATGTGTAGCATGCACCTTCATTGTCTGGTGCCGTGGTACACAGGTGTGGGGCTTTTCCCTTGCTGGGACTTGCAATGCTAGGACTTGCAATGCTAGGACTTGCAATGCTTAACTCGCTTACAGTTAAGCGAGATTAGAGGTTTGATAGTTTCGGCATCACTTGGAGAGTGATGTTGAACGAATCTTACAAAAAAGGAGTCTCTCCTTGTGTTCCATAGTCAGTTTTTATCTTTAAAAAATTAGTTCTGTAATTAAACATTGAACCAAGTGAAGGACTGATTTGGAACAGGTAACTCAGCAGCATAGAACTTCTGGTTCTGTTTCAAGTACAAATGTTTTAAGTGTTTTCAGGGTTAAGGATAATTACTGTGCTATACTACATAAAACTACTAGAACAGTTACTTTCAGTAATGGGGTTGGAATTTCAGCAGCAAAGCAGAAAAAAGAGAAATCAAGTCATTTGTATCACTAGAATGAAGACATAAACAGTTTCCTTTTCCTGTTGTAGTCTGCGTGATATTTACCTAAGCTTAAAACTCCTTTGTATAATCGGTTCACTATAAATACAGCTGAAGTTGTCATAATTATGATATTCCATCCAATATAATGAATAATAGTAACAATAAAAAAATATTTGTCTTTCAGGAGAAAGATGGGAAAGGAACTAGACTTGCCTATGTTGCACCTACAATACCAAGACGACTGGCCAGTACCTCTGACATTGATGAAAAAGAAAACAGGTAACTCTGAAGTTACAATTCCTGTAAATATAAAAATACATAATTTTAGAGTGGCTGGCAAACTTACAGATTTTAAGACGATGCTAATTTATTGCATTTACCCTGCTCCATAGATTATGCTAAGTCATAGGGTAATCCAATTCCTGAAGATTTTTGATCTTGTAGATTATAATGACCCTTTTCAAAATCCAAATTATTCTTTGACAAGAGCAGAACTGGGCAATGAGTGTTTTCTTCTTGGGGGAGTAAATAAAATCCAAAATATGAAGTCATAAACTTTAAGATATCACAGGGTGCCAGAAACATTTTCCTTCTTTGTCTTGAGCCATGGAGTGCTGCTACTGGGCTCTATTATTACTTTTTGATATTAATAAAATACTGTGTCCTACAGTCTTTGCTTAAAACTATTGTGCAGCAGCAATGATTTACAAAACCACAGTTAAGTTAGACAAGCAATTCTTCTATTTTTCTTGTTTACATATTGACCTTTCATCTTCTTCTGGACATTTTTACTTTCTTTGCTGGTATTTTGTAGCTTTCAGCGTAAAAGAAACAAGAAGTTCAGGTGCATAATAACTTGTTAGCTGTTAGGATTTGGCGTACTTTCATGGCATATTTACGTTTTCAGAACCTCCCTGTTTTTCCCTTTTCTCCTTTATTGAGGTTCGCTCTGACGTTTTCTTCAGTTAATGCAGAATGCGTAGTACAAAACTTAAAATCTCTCTAATGGCTTGTTTCTGTTGGATCCTGTCTAGAGAGCTCAGTGTTGGATGACTGGAGCTGCAAATCTTCTCATTGCTCAAAATGTACTATTATAATCATTGTCTATAAGACTGACAGTCTTTATGTCTGAAGAGGCACTTCTTTGTTGCTACTCTTGAGAAGGGTTCTGTTCAGCGCAAACACAAGATAAATATTGGCATTTCTTATGATTGCGGAATGTTGTTGCCTAAGATTAGTCTCTGGGTGATAAATTCTGTTTCGAAATAGGGATATTCCAGCTCTCACTCCTCCCCTGAAGTTCCGCTTAGTTTGTTAGCATCTCTGATGTTTTTTTAACCTGTATAACTGTAACGGGGCAGTTAGGAGTTTCTGTTTGTGCTTGTCATTCTCTGGAGTACTGTATTCTTTGAGGCTGAGTTTATTAGCCAGTTTTTGTTTCTGTATATGAGACATTATTATTACTTAATTTTTAAGTCTTTTGGGATCTTTTCACAAACTCTTGTTCTCCAAAAGTGTCTTAACTAGATGATACGTAAGATTGGGATAAATATTTTAGTGCAGTTTGATTTCTTAGAAGCTGTTATTGCTTATAACAAAGGGATTCAATTTTGCTCCAGTGTTGAGGTTTATTTGTGTCCTTGACATGCCAGTCTTAACCATCATGGCTTACTCACAGACACAGTTCCAAAAATGGGTATCAGCAGTGGCCTATTTTTCCTCATATGCATTGGGTGAATGCATGTCCTCAGTCTTGTTAGTCCCAGTGCTGACCAAACAATTGGCCCGAGAACTTTCTGCATTCCTTGGTGTACCAGAGGTAGAGCCTGCTTTTAGGCCAGCCTATTTAGGCACCAGTGCAAGGCCTAGTGTATGATGGTGTGGCAGGCAACCCAGCTTACTTACTTAAAGCCGTAAGATATTTTAACCATCTGCCCTAAAGGTACCTTAATAAATTATTCAGGTTTCTGCTTTTGTTCCAACTATCTGTCCTTGTTGCTTATCTTAATGTTGGGTTCTTGTTCTACCTGTCTGAACACCTGCTTGTCTAGCTTATCAATGATGTAGCGTAATCCAGCTCACATCCTACTCTGAGTAGTGTAAAGGACTTTAAGATGAATTTCAGCTGGGCTTTTAGATTGACAAATCTCAGACATCCAGCCTCAGTCGAGTGGCCAGTGCCACAGCAGAAGTGCTGAAGTCTGTAGTGTCTTGGCAAAAGGAAACCTTCAGTAACTACAGAAAATTTGTCATGCAGCAGGACCTTTCTGTGGTAGATGGTATCTCAGAATTTGTGTTTCTCTTTGGTGGTTAGAGATAACACTGTGTTGGCCTGATACTTTTCTGAAGTTGTTACCACAGAAGTGCTAGCATAAATTTTTTGTGCGAAGAGAGTTAAATTTTGAAAGCTGAAGGTATCTGAACATAAAATAAATCTTTACAAAATCTTAATTTATTTTCCCTCGCACACCTGGTTGCCTTTTGGGTTTTTTTCTTCCTTCTAGCTGAACTTGGCTTGAAATCTTGAGCTGACATTTCCATTAGAAAATTAGTTTTTTGCATCTTGGTATCAGTTTTCAGGGTAGTTTTTTCTAAGTAGATTTTTGCAAAGTTATTTCTTGCTCCTATAAACTGCAACAACAGGCTACAAATTCCTAATGCCTAAAGTAATGTCAGCTAGTGATGCGTGGCAGGCTACTCAGGAATGGCTACTGCTGTCCTGTTTACTAATCTACAGTATCTCGAGTTCTAAAGGCTAGTCAGCTTTTGAACTTAAAGCATCCAAGAATGAAAAATTACATAAAATCAATTCCTAAAAAAACCTGAATAGTTTTCCCTGTATTGCACTGGGTAATCTCAGAAGCAAACAGAAAAGCCTCTTTTTCCTTTTTTGGGAAAAACAAAGCCAGCAGGGATAAAAGATAAAAGATGATGATTGATTTCATGTTGATTAAATCCTCTTGAGCAATTTTTCTTTTGATGCTACTTTACTATTATATTTCTAAGAGTGTTAGTGTGAATGTAGTATTTTTCCACAGGAGCTTGAAAATGATTGTCCGTAAAGGTCATTTTATTCCTGTTCTGCACAGTTATGTTTATTTTGTGTGTTACCCAGGCTTTTGATCTTTAATTTGAAACTCCTTTTTAGCTCACGTCAAGAACAATCTTCTCTAATAATAGTTTGCTAAAATCTCTTTTTTACAGGGACTCGTCTGCTAGCTCAATACGTGGTGGCAGTTCCTACACCAGGAGAAAATGGGAGGAAGATGTCAAGAAAAACAGTTTGAATGAAGGCCCTACATCGTTAAACACAAGTTATCAAAGAAGGTGTGGGGATTTCTCTGATCTTTTCTTTTTTGTCAAAATAAGCTTACAAATTAAAAGAAACAAATTAGGTACTGAATCATTTGGTAAGGACAGTTTAATATTGGATGGTGACATGTTGAAATGTTATTCATAGTAATTGCAGAGTATGTACTTATGCTGTTGCAATGCTCATGCTGATTTTAAAGCTACATCATTTTTACTGGCTTAAGTTGTTGCTGCAACTGCAGTGTAATTAAAATTATATGCTTCCTTTTTCCTACTGCTTATTTCAGTTTGAGGTTCTTTTGACTCTTTCCAGATTAGTTCAGTAGCCAAAGATAACTATTTTATATGTTGGAATAGAAGTAGTTCTGCTTCCTCTCTGTAAAGAAAATGGGAAGAATAATTTTCTGTATCGAATTTTGGGTTTGCATGATAGTGTCAGAGGTCTTGGGCTGCTCTCCATTATGGGAGATTATAGCCACACCTGCCTTGAGTGTCAGCATCATAGAATGCATACATAAAGCTAACTTGAATGCAAAGTAAATAATTATTAATATGAAAATCATTTTCAGGGGTGTGTGGGTGGTACCTTTCCTATCTTGCAGGATTTTTCTCAGAAGAAATCATATCCTGAAAATATGTACATGATTAACTTTACTCGATTGTGTACTTTAAATGTAGCTATGTGAATAAAGTTCTTCATTGAATTAGTGGAGCAATTAGTGGAGCAATACATACCTAAAATGAATAGATCAAAAGAAAAGATTGTTGTTCAGGTAGCTAAGCTGCATATTGATATGTGCTGATGATGTCTGTGGTGAGGGATACTTAACTTGGTTTTTTGTCTTGACACTGATGCTGTCAGTGGCATGTAGTCGGGCTGTTTCATATGGCATAATGCGTCTTACATCTTTGTTGATCTCCTGCCTTAAGAAGAAAACTCAATTTTCCTAACTTTAGGTTTAGGAAGGGTGTTGCGCAGGTTTCCTGGTTGGAAAATACCAAGAGTTGTTACATGAGAACAATCTTGAATGTTAGCTTTTGTCACTGTTAGTGTTCTAGTCTTCAAACAAAATGTACCCGTCGCTTTTAAATTGCATGTGGTGCTTTAGTGGTGTATTTCTGAGTTGTTCTTGTACAGTTATTTTTTTCTTTGTCATTTTAGAATGGATAGTAATACAAAAAATGATCAATTACTGAATGACAAAGAAGCATCTTCTATCTGTCTTTTGCAGTTAGTGATATGATGCTCTGTCTGTCATAACTGTGGATTCTGAGGTTTAGTCACGGGCAAGTGTCCTGACCTGGTAGTGCAAAAATTGTTCAGGCAGAACCAATGACTAAAGATGCAGGAACCAATGAATCTTCTTTACAGCTTCAGCAGCAAGGAAAAAGCATGAGTGGGAGGTTAATCTTTCTGGGAATGATTAAAGTTTTAAAAAAACCCCAAAAGGTAGTACATTTAATTTGTTGAAAATTATAAGAGGAGTGATATTGATGACATTTTCTTTTCTGACAAGCTGTGGGGTAAAATTCTGTATTTTCTGAGATATTCAGTGTGGGTGAAACAGCAGTTTAAAAATGGGGCCCTAGATGAATACTTCAGAGTAGGTAAGAGCAAGACTGTCACAGTTAAACCAGTGAAATTCCATTCGTTGCCTCCTCTTCCTCTGGACAAATGGCCAGGACTAAGAGACACTTCTGCTGCTCTCTGAAGTCATAAATGGAAAGTTTGTAATCAAGGAAATAGTGAAGAAAATGGCTTTTGAAAATGCTTCTTTTATGCCAGAAGTTTCTGAGACTCAACTGAGACACAGAATACACGGGCAGGAATTTAATCATCATCTACACCATTGTGATATTTTAAATAGCAAAGATAAGTAATACGAATGCATCTGTTGTCCATGTCTCTCCTTCAGTGGCTCCTTTGGTAGAAGACAAGATGATTTGATTAGTTCTAATGTTCCAAGTACTGCATCAACAGTTACCTCTTCTGCTGGTCTTCAGAAAACACTGCCTGCCAGCACAAACACTACTACAAAGAGTACAACGGGTTCTACTTCAGCGGGTGTACAGAGCAGGTAATAGCACCAGCACACCTCTTCTTTTCCTTTTTTTGGTTTTTGTCAGGTCTACTGTGTGCTTATGTATGTGCATGCGTTCTTGTTTAGTAGATCCTGGGGCTCTGGATTTTTTCACTTTCCCATTAAATTCGTTTTAATTTTATACAATCTGGCTCAAAAATGGTGAGTGGCTTTCTACTGTGAAGTGACAGCCATGTTGGTATAAAAGAATAAATCCAATGTTAGAAGTGTGTGACGAATAAAAGTTCAGTTATTGTGGACTGCTCAATTCTTAATTTATTCAATTTAATAGCTCAAGTTGAGCTTTCACAGTAGAGACATTTCTCAGTTTGCTTTTAAAAAAAATCCATCCCTCAATTTACATGTTATTAGTTGTTTAGTAAAGTGCTTTCATTGTTTAGCTGTTTCCTTTTCTCTTTTTTTGTGTTGCTGCTTGTTACGCTGTAGTACCTCAAATCGTTTGTGGGCTGAGGATAGTACTGAGAAAGAAAAGGACAGTGTTCCTACAGCAGTGACCGTTCCTGTTGCACCATCTGTTGTAAATGCTACAGCCACTACCACAGCCATGACTACAGCTACTTCTGGCACTGTGTCCTCAACATCAGAGGTCAGGGAGAGACGGAGGTGTGTAAAGGTCTTAAGAGTACTGTTGCTCTTATACCAAAGTTTTATTTTTTTTCTTATTTAAAGGAATGTGTTGGTTACCACAGATTTGGATAGTACAGTATGTAAAGCAGTGTTCTTTGCTTCCTGTATATTGAAACAACTAGCAGTGTGCCTCAGTTTCCATAAGTGTAGTACTGGTAAGAGACCATTCATGAAACTTAAACTTTGATACTGTGTATTTCTGACTGGCCTCGGGCTCACATTTGGTATGCAGCATTCGTGTATTTGTGTTTCTGCCAAGAGATTAAATGAGTCTTCTTAAAAATACCACTAATGAAACTGTGAAAATACTCAACTGAAAATAAGGAAATCAATAATTAATGACTCGCTGCAAGTGCACTGCTGCTGACTGAGCTCCTGTGCCGGGGGCGGTATGCTAGTGCGTTGCAACGTAGTGTGTTTTCAGTCACGTTGCGTGCCTGGCACTACTGAGGCAAGAGTATCGAACCCAACACATTCTCCTTATTTCGTTGCATCGCTTACGGTCTCTTCTCTTTGACACGTAATACATGGTTGTAATGCAGTGGTTTAAGAGCTGTTCAGAAGAATCTGATGTAAATCTTATTTTTTAGAATACAGTGTTTCTTCTGTTACAGTTACATGGAGGATGAGTTAAGACTGGTGCATATGTACATTTCTATAGACTTGTTACCTGCTGTTCATGGAAGCAAAAGTAGTATTTCATAAGGTTGCTAATTCCTGTTAGCTTTCCCTGGGTTATTCTTCTGGATATTTATAAGTTTATCCTTTAACCCTTCTGCTGAAATGCAAGTTCAGATTTCTGTGTTGCTCCTATAGTAGTTTTGAAATTGCAACTCCTGTATCAGTGCCAGATGTGTGTATCTCTGTGTGCACAGAGGTGATGACTGTTCATTGTTACAGGAGAAACCTGGATTCTTTTGATTCACCTAAGTCAGCAACAATATTTAAATATTTCTCATGGGTTTGGGCCTGTTTAGGCCCTGAGGTGCTTGCAGCCCATTTCAGTAACAACCGGAGTCGAAACCTGCATTTTCCATAGTGAAATTTCACGGAACTCAACAAAGGAAAACCAACAAAATGCATCTTTTTTTTCAGAAGTAGTTCCAATTTTAAAATGCAAATGCTGTTTCAGTCTCATGCGCTAGAAAAGCAACGAAATTTAGAATTAAGGCTTTTGCTGTCTCAGTTGCTATCACAAGTGTGTGTATACTAATGCGCATATACTACATGTGTTTTGGATACCTGCGATTGGCTTGAAATTCCTTGCTTTTATCTAATTCTGGGCTGATTGTGTAATATGCTCTTGCAGATGCATTCTTGATGGCATATTAAGAGATCAGTTAAGTCTTAGAAATGAGCAAGACTGGAATAATAACTGTGTGCATGTGAGAAGGTAGTGCTCTAACTATCAGCACATGCATATCTATCTGTACATATACAGATACATATATATATGTGCGTGTGTGTATCTGTGTATATTCATATGCACATGGAAAGCTCGTCTGTATATGAAATATTATATGCTAAATATTTTCTTAAGAAATGAAGTCGGTTAATCCATATTTATAGACTGAAAGTGTGTATTTAGAAAGTACACTTGGAATAGTATATGAAAGGATATTTGAAAAGTAAACCCATTATAAGGTATTCTTAGTAATGATGCATGTAATGGTGGCATCCTTTTAAAATAGCTGAAGAAGCTATACTTTCCTAATTTTTAGGGTTGGTTTAGAGAAACCAGGAAGAGAGTGGCAAACTTGAATCTTTCAATCAAGGCATATGCAAGGGATGTTAGGAAAGGGCACTTTCTGCTCTGACAGGTAGCAGTAGCATGCACCTGGTAAGTTGAGAGTTGTCATTTTTCCTCAGTGAGGTGTAAAGTATTTCAGATTTATTGGAGGGTAAGTTATGTATACCAGTTACTAAAGAGCAAGTTATAAGGAGTAATCTGTAGAAATTTTGAAGCCCTAAGGATTACACCCTCTCTGCAATCAAAGCATCCTAGGTAGGTAGTATTTCTGATGATGTTAGCTAAAGCAGCTAACAGGCGCCCGTTTTCCAGTCTGGATAGGGTCCAGGGCTCTAGAAAATGGAAAATCTATCAATAATGCTGTTTTCAAGAGAACAGGATAAGGAAATCAAATTACTATAATGTTGGGGGGTTTTTTGGTTTTTTTTTTTTTTTTTTAGATGTATCATAAAGATGGGGGATGCTTCTACATTTGTAAATATAGCAGCTATTTATAAATGTTTTCCTGTGTTTTGGGGGGTTATTTGTTTAGTGGAGATAGAACATGGGTACTAATCCATAGGTCTGTGTAACTGAAGGATATTTTAAAACCTTAAAATTGTTTTACAACTGTTTTTAGTGTGTACTAAGCGTAACAAATATATACATAGGTGATCAAAGAACTGTTCTTTCTATAGATAAATGTTTTAAGAGTTAGAAGGTGATAACTTTCGAACACAATTACTAGCCAATTATTCATATTATTAAAATATTCACATTCACTAGCCAGTCAAGATTTTATTATTTAAAAATACATTTAAAAATATAGACAATCAGAAAATATTACAGAATCTGACTCTTAATATTTTTAATGTAGCTAATTTTATGATCTAAAGCTCAGATATTTTTTGTTTTAAGTAACCTTTTAGCAACCTTCTGATTTTGCTTTTTCAGATTTTTCTAATGTTTAGCTAATCCTTAGATTAAACCTTTAAAAGATAATTCTTTAATTTTTTTTTTTTTTTTTAATAAGTTACATTACAGCAACATTCCTTTTTTACTCCAGTTACCTGGTTTGGAGAATTTCTTTAAAGAGTCCAGGCCTTTTTTGTCTACTCTAGCAGCCTTTTGGCTCTGATTACAATTACCTGTTTACTCTGCAGGATTTTTATGGCTTTCATGAGGATTAATTTTTAAGCACATTTGTTTCAAGTGGAGGTGGATTACTCAAAGTATGGGTGATTCACGTGAAAATAGGGTAACCACCTCCTCAAGGATTTTTAATCTTGGGTGCAATAGATGGTATAATTTGGGTTTCTCTATTAGCAGTACATTTAGCTTTTTCTAAAAGCCTACAAGTTATGTTGAAAGTTAATACACACACACACATATTTTATGTACAAAGATGTAGCTGGCTGAATCTCTGAGGTCTTCTACCCCTTTGTTAACGGACTAGTGAAATACCAAAAAAGCTTAAGTTATATTTAGAGAAAATGGTAAAACCAAATCTAAATTAAGCAGGAAAACACTGGATTTTACTTGAGTTGTAAAGCTGTTATCTCGATGATCATTATGGTGTGGATGAAAAATGTAATGTCCAAAATGTTAAGTCATCTTCTGTAGTTTAAGATCTTCTAACTGCTTTGGTTTTCAGTCACAGCATGTTGTGGGATTTTTTTCTGACAATTTAATTCATTTGTACAAAAATTACCATTTGCCAATTTTATTTGTAATTAACTCTTTAGATCATACCTCACTCCAGTACGAGATGAAGAGTCAGAGTCCCAAAGAAAAGCTAGATCCAGGCAAGCAAGACAGTCTAGAAGATCTACACAGGTATAGTTTTGTTACAGCTTCTACATTTATGAAAATATACCCATGTAGCTCCCTGAGTACAGTGAAGTTTTAATTTCCCAGTAGAGCTCCAAATAAGCTGATGGGTCTTCCTGGTATGAAACAAATTGTACCAGATGGGATAAAGCGTCTTCTGATATTTTTCCTTTCTTCCCTGAAAGCTTTAGGATCTTTCATTATGTACTGAAAGTTGCTTTTTCTAATCACTGAAGAGTGACTTCATACAAATTTGAAGGCACAGACTCCTCCACTGTGAAAGGAAGTTTTTGATTGCATTATGGTAAAATGGCTTACTCTGTATCGGATGTTACGTAGATATTTAAATGTAAGACTTTGGATTCTTCAAGAACTAACACCTATATGCTTCTGGCTGAAGCCTTCATACCTGAGATATAGGCAGAGTGTACTGTATTTACTTCCATTTCTAAGTCTTTTTTCTGTGCATGGACTCCTAAAGATAATACGATTGAGGTGACCCACATACGGATAGCTAGTAAGATCCGTGACATAAAAAAAAAATACGTTCAACCTGGTTTCTGTGGACACAGAAGGATACTAAGGAAAAGAGTTTTTTGTTACTTACTAATAATCTAGAATCTAACTGTATGTCGTCTTTTCAGCGTTTACATACTGATATATTGGGTGGTTCTTCCCAATTTCTGTCACAACTGCCTCATACTGAAATGCAGCCAGGGCAGTCCTGACCCAGGGTAGGATGTGACAGTAACAGAATAGGTCAGCTCTAAATGGTACTAGGTTTTAGTCTCAGAATAACAAGGAAATAAGAATTAAGTTGCAAGTTTCTCTGGTGCTGTCAATTTTTTATGTGTTGTTGACCTAAAGATCCAGTTGCAGTGAGTGAATTTGTATCAACATTTCTGGTATTGTATTTTTAGGGTTCTTTCAAAAATAATTAGTGTGCTTATGATGTTATCGGAAGGTTCTAGTGCGTTCTTAAATTACTTCTGTATGATTTTCTACGAGATCAGTATGTACTGGTTGTGTTGCTGGAGAACCTGTCGAAGATCTCATTACAGCAAGCACTTGTCACTAATCAAAGAGACATGTTTGGTCCCAAGATTTGAGAGGAAACCTTATAGGTAGAATATATAGGTAAAATTATTTCTTAATAGATATAATTGATTTTCTTAATCTGAATTTTGGGGTTTTTTGAGTATGTATTTATATAATGTGATGTGATATATTGACATGATGTTGGCTGACGGCTGTATTCACAGGGTGTAACGCTGACAGATCTTCAAGAAGCTGAAAAAACTATAGGAAGAAGTCGTCCCACGCGAACCAGAGAACAGGAAAATGAAGAAAAAGAAAAAGAAGAGAAAGAAAAGCAAGACAAAGAAAAGCAAGAGGAAAAGAAAGAATCTGAAACTAAAGATGATGATTATAGACAAAGATATTCCCGAACTGTTGAAGAGGTATTTTCATGATGGGTCTCTTTAGGTAGAGAAATTACGGGAATCTTAACTCCAACTCTTAATATTTTAATTTTGGTACTGCTATAAGAATTATTTACATATTTAGATATTTTAATACCCTGTGGTTTACATTTGTTTAATCTTGGTAAATTAATTTTGCCATTTTTCTGCTGAATAGCCCTATCATCGCTACAGACCAACTTCGACTTCAACTTCTTCATCATCCACCTCTTCGCTGTCCACCTCTGCTAGCTCTCTTTCAGCTTCAAGTCAGCTAAACAGACCAAACAGCCTTATAGGTATAACTTCGGCCTATTCTCGGAGCGGAACAAAGGAAAGTGAGAGAGGTAGGAATAGTATTTGTGAAGGGTTGGGGGTTTTTTTGTTTTAGTTGACAAAAGGCAGCTTATGTTTCTAAAGGTAGTTCAAAATGGGGTGAGATATGTAAGGCCACTGGGGATGGATCTTACTCCCATCTTTTGTAAGAAGTTCCAGAACTTGCATGTAGAGTGGAGAAGAGATCTTCTGTCCTTGGTGGTGTTTTGCAGCTGGTTTAGTCTGTGAATCTGGATTTTCTGTTGGTGGGCCATAGAAACATCAAATACACTGCTGTCAGTATCCACATAATGCTTTCATTGTCTGCTTTAACGCAGCAACTGTAATAAAATACCACATTTCAGAATTTAAATACGTGCAGGTATTGAGGAGGGATTTTACTTGGTTAAATAGTTGCTAAATAACTGAGGTTTTGCTTCAGTCCTTCCAGAATTGAAGGATTGGAACGATGCTTTGATGCTTTAAGGACCTCTCATGGTTTCATGAGCAGCTGAAACCCGAAGGAAAGGGATATTTTCAGTTCAGAATATTTAATGGAACCACACTTTAGACACTTCACTGATTTATCTAATCTTAAGATGAGAATCAGATGTGTGATTCAGAGGTCAGAAGAAAGCTTATCTCTGATGTCACAGGGGTTTTGCCCTCATTTCAATGTGAATCACCTGCTATAATTCTGAGAGATGTTGTGCCTGATTTGTCGCCTGTCAGAGGAGGAGGCAGCTGTTGACATACAGTGTGGTCTCTCAGAGGCATGCCGCAGTTACTTGGGAGAAACACTTTAATTCGAGTTACTGATTCAGTAACTTGAGTAGAATTACTGACTGAAATCAGTAACTTTGTTATACAGAGGATCAGATTAAATGAAGAGTGTTGAAGAATTATCTTCTCTTATTTTGTACTTTTACACATCTGCTGGCATGGATGTTTGAATTGTTACGTAACAGTTTCGAAAACTGAATTTTAATTCCCATTTGCAGTGTATTACTGTTACATTGCAACATTTTGTTTAGGTGGCTGAGATGGAATTAGTATTTTGCAGCTGCTGTTCAAGAATTGGAACAATATTTACAGTATTTTAGAGCTGTGTTCTGAGGAATGTGTATTACAGCAAACCCTGTATGTGGTAAGAAGTTCTTTAGTGAGTTTATTTCAGGTAAAAATGTTAATTGGAAGCATTTTAAAGACTGAGAAGTATTTCAGAAAACTTTCAGAAATTCAGATTGTGCCATACTTAAATGAATAAGAAAGTTGTTATTAACAGAAGGGGGCAAAAAAGAGGAAGAAAAGGAAGAAGATAAGTCACAGCCTAAGTCTATAAGGGAAAGGCGGCGACCAAGAGAAAAACGACGATCTACAGGAGTTTCTTTTTGGACTCAAGACGTAAGTAAACAACTGTTACTGCGATTTATAGCCTTAGCTTGTAGCTGTATGTATACTTAAATTAAAGAGTAGTTCAGAGTAATGCAGTATGTAACTAATTGTTCTGGTAAAACTGGGCTTGTTCAAGTTATTTATTCTTTGGTTCTCTCTTTAGAAGCTTTCAGGAGCAAAATCAAAATTAAGTCTAAGTTATATTGATAATGCTAAAAAGAATCCTAGACTGCTGTAATGACCATAACTTAATAGGAATAATTGAACAAATCTTTTCTATTGCATGTCTACCAAAGCTGTAACAATGAGACTCATTCATTGTCTGGCACACTCAAGGAGCCATGTACTTAGAACCAAAAAAACTGCTGTCAGATGGAAGGGTTATAGTTGATGTTCCAGACGATTCCCTTTCCCTTTTCTTTGTCATGGGATCAGTATCTAATTATGTAAAAGCATGATTTCCATGTGCCCAGTTCTTTTTCCTCTCCTGCTGGTGCTGAAAATGTGTACTTGTTTGAGAATTTTCATCATATATCCCATATATTCCTTTACATTTTAGTTAGCTCTTAGATTTTCACATTAAAAGTCTAGAATGCCTTAAAAACCCAGTAAGCTTTCAACAGCTTAATTATTTTTCCTCTCCTACTTCTTTCACCAGAGTGATGAAAATGAACAGGAACATCAATCTGATTCAGAAGAAGGAACAAATAAGAAGGAAACTCAGGTAATTTAAAAAAGATCATGTATTAGCTTTCTAACAGATATATTTGGTCACAAAATTTGTGTTGCAGTGGGATTCAATTAAAAGAGCACCTATAGTACAGTTAGTATGAGTGCTTTCTGTTTTATAACTTGGGGCCATGATTCAGTGCCATTTCCTTTGACGGCTTTAATAACAATTTTTAATGTATTAACAATGGCTAAACCTGGCGTTTTTATCTTCCATTCTGATTATGTAGAGTAAGTGCTCAGAAAATGCAGGTGACATTTCTGACACACAGGTCAGGGTATGTAGCAGCAAGTTACCAGAGGGAGCTTTCAGTCTCTACCTTGCAAAAGTCTTTGTTCATCTGCTCTGTTATTTTCAGATAAAGGATGTCCAGTGGCTTATGCACATTAATTAAAACCTTTTAAATTTAAAGCCATTGCTGTCAATAATTTAATTAACAAATAACATAAGAAGTTAATGTAAAAAAAAAAAACCCATGGAAAGTTGAAGAGAAACATTTGCCTGATTTATCCATTGAAGAAACTGGATTTCTGAACATCCTAAATCACTGTTAGTAGTCTTGTTAAAAAGTAAGTGGTAAACAGTGTAATAGGCTTGATTTGATGGAAAAAGTCTTTGTAAACTCAGTGGTGCCTGACAGTGGGATGAAGGGGGGTTAAAAGGGAAGCAATGGCTTCAGCTCTAGTAGAAAATGGTATAGCAGAATGTATTTCTTTTGACCTAAACCCTGGAGTAACACACTACAGAATCAGGGTCTTTACTGAGGAATAAAAAAATCAAGTGATGTTTCCTTTTTGTAAAAGCTTCCATTACACATTCCTTAAATATTTTAGTCAAGAGATTAATTCTGTGCCATTTTGGTTTCCTGCATTTTTTATTTCCTTGTCACATTAACATAAGTACATAGTCCTGTTTTCTTTTCCTCCCACTTGTACATATCGTTATCCTTAGATCTGTAATTATTCCATATTCTGTTTTGTAGAAATCCATTTGGGTCAAATGTGCGTGTGCTGCTTCTGATAGAATTAGACTCATAAAACTACAGTAAATAGTGGTAAAACAGGCCCAAAATTATGAGTATGATCTATGATTAAAAGGCTGGGTGTGTTGGGGTGGCATGGTACTGGATTGTAGAATTGGCTGCCTAATCATGGCTTGACTTAGGAGTCAAAACATTCCCCTAGCCTGCATACTTCCTACAAAAGATCCTGGTAGCTTTGTTTCATTATAAATAGTATCAACTTGAGTTCATGGAGAGCTCTGAAATAAATTTTATATGTGAACAAGGTCACTGTCCCCTAGCTACATGAATTGATTTTGCTTTGTTGATATAAACTCTTTTGTCACTTCAGCTGCAGAAAATACGAAAACAGAGTGAAAGTGAGTTGAATATCAAAATAAATATTTCATGTGGTTTGAAGTTTTCTTTTCAAATGTTGTCAAACCTACTGCAGAGTTTACAGTATGGTATCAGAATTGCAGAAAACGTCCTTGCCTTGTAATTATTATAATCCTTAAAATCTTAATCTTAAAATTTTTATATAATAATTTATTTCCATATTACAGTGGGTTTTTTCCTTTGCATACAAATGTTTTATCAGATATTTAAAACATCATGTGGATTTCAAGTAGCTTCCTCTCTGATAAACAACTATTTAGCCTTTATCAATGATAAACTGAGAATGAATTATATTACTTTTGATAACGTAGTATTTTGCTACCTTAGAAAAATTACAGTGGAATAGATCTTGAACATTCTAATGAGCAATTTATTCCCAAATCCATGACAAAAAATGTATTTTTTAATTTTTTTAAATGCCCAAAGAAACTGCACTTTCCTTTCTGCAGTTGCTAAATCTACTTGCACTTTGACACAAATCTTGCATGCTCTATTGTAGAAATTCATCGTTATTTGCTTATGAATCCTTTTCAGTTATAGGAAGAGAAAAGGAAAGAACAATGAATAAACTAGAATTATAATGAAAGACACTCAGAAAATATTTATGCTCTTTCAGTTGTGCTGATTAATTGATATACTAGTTTTCAGAAGACTGAACCTTTGGAAATACTGAAATTCTCTTCTAGTTCCTTATGTGGTGCTGCTGGTTTTTTTGCTTGGTGCAGCTGCAACCCAAAGGTAGAAGATGGTAATTGTAAACTTCCAAGGCCTTTGGCGGTAACTCAGAAACTTAAACTAAAGAGAGGAGGTCAAGAACAAGCCTTGCACATTGGTGCATGCTACAAAGAAAATTGAAAGGACCTTAGACAAAATAATTCTTGCTTGAAATCTTTAAGGAATCAGAAGAAATATTATCTTACTCAGAGGTCTTCGAAAGAACTGTCTTGTAAGATTTCAGTTTGTCCTTTTCTTGTTCTTCAGAACTATCTTTTGACTTCTTAACTGTTCACTTGTCAATAAAGAGAAGTCACACTTTGCTAAGCACTTTGACAGTTGGAAGTTGTTCTGATGAAATTTCATATAGGCCTTTTAATGCTGAGAGCTGAGAATTTCTTCAGTATGCCAAAAAAATGCCATGTTACTTAAGGGAAGTTGGTGTTCCTGCAAACCCAGAGTCTTAGAACTAAGTTGTGGGATAACCATTTAAAAGTGAGGAGGTCAGGAGGGCTCTTAGGAAACTGAAGGATTCCAAGTAAAAGAGTGTTTCTGTGAAGCCTCTTTTTCAGTATGATGTATTTTAGAAAAAAAAGGTGATTTCAATAGGTGCTACCACTGTGATTAGGTTATAATTAAATGGACTGAAATTTTATTTTGCCAGAGATCACATATGTGACTTCCAACAGGTGAAAGGCATAAATATTAGGATAATAAATGTCATTAGGTCTTCTAATTCTTTGGTAATAAACATGAGAAACTGGCGTTTACTTATTTATAACTCAGTTTTAACAGTATGGAAAATCCCACCTGACTTTGATATTTTATTTACATTAAGAGTAATCACCCTAACCTCACTGAAAGGTAACAAGCCTGTCTGGAAGCTTAGGGTGCAGTTTCAAATACACAGTTTCTTTTGGGGCACCCTTATGGTCTGTGCAGACCGAGGGCAAAGGGTTAGAAGTGTTAGTTCAGGTTGCGTAGATAAGGGTACGTGTGTTGTAATTTTTCGTTCCTGCTTGTGTAATGGCAGCGTAATTGTGGCTGCTCAGTTCTGTGAAGGTACGAAGAACATCCATTTCGCGTGCCTTGGATGACGGCGATACCCCTGTTGACATTGTTTCTCCTCAAGCTTTATGCCAAGTTTGTAGACTTACACCTTTTCACAGCTTTTTTGTCAACGATCAAAAGTTGTGACTGAACTGAACTGACAGAAATCGAAGTGGAAAAAGGAAAGAAAACAGCTAAGGCTGCCCTAAAAAAAACCCCAAAACCCAAACTTGTTTTGTGAAAAGTGAGGGGAGCGAGGACAGGGACGTGCCTGGGAAACGTGAACTCTTTCAATGCGGTGTGGGTGGATGCTTGAACAGCAGGAGCAGGAGTTCGCAGCTTTCAGGGAGTGGAAACCACTGATGGGCAGTTTTCTGAAGACTGCAGAGTCCTTGTCTGTCTTCTCAGGTTCCCAGTCTCAGCCAGGAGAATGGGAATGGGCTATGTGTGTGTTTTCCTGCCTCTAGTAATTAGTGCTCTCTTACCTCACCACTTCATTTGTTCTCCCCCTTCTGTAGCTGGAAAATTTTGTGTCTGGGATGGTCTGTAGGTGGCTTAATAACTTGCCTTTCCGTTCAGGAAGCTATAGTGCAGCAGGGGAATGGACATCTGGGAGGTTTTCACATTCCCACGGCACCATGGGAAGTCCCATGGAAGCAAAGAAAAACAGCCCTTAGAAAGAGTATTTGTTAAGAAATAATGTAGGAATGGTTTACTTCCTGGCTGTCCTGGATTGTAGGTAAAGGTTAGAAGAACCAGCATAGCATTTTGCTGTGTGCAGCATCCCTTCCAGGTAAAAAGAGAAAACCTGAAGTCTTTATGGACAAAACTTCCTCTGTTTTGTGGAGGTGAGAAGGAAGCAGTGGAAAGGGATTTTTGTAGGTCGTTGACTACGTGGTGGAATTCCGTAATCTCACACTGATCTTAATTAAACATGATAATGCAAGATTAGACTCCGTTAATCTTGTGGCCAATAGCTTAAATGCTATCCCTGTATAGGTGTGTGCTACCTAACTGTGACAGGTTTTACAAAATCCCTCAAGGGGAAATCGAGCGTATTTTGGAGGATGCGGCTATTTTTCTCTATGCATATTGAAAAGGTACAGTGTCCTTCTAAAAAAGGAAATCAAACAAACCACAGCACCCCCAGTAGGGGAAGGCTCCAGCCACTGCTAGGTGAATAACGGTGGAGCATGTCCGGGTGACGAGACGTCAGTAGAGATTCTTGACTGAAATGTCTTCACTCAAGAGTATTATAAGTGGAATTAATGATCAGTCTGTGCTGACCACTCAGAGGGGAAAAAGGTTTGTACGCCTGATGTAATGCTTAGAGGGCACTCCCTCACTCTTAAGTCATCACTTCTAATTAAATTTCACTTGTCAAGTGAAGTGAGTGAACTTGTGTGCCTGTGAATTCACCTGGAATGAATGAACGAACGAATGAATTAACCTAAGACCAAAAAAAGAAATTAAGTCATTTAAATTAAGTCTAACAAGTACTTTCTTATGTTGTCAGTGTAGTAGCTCGTTTCCCATCAAACTATGTTGAAACTATTGTCTTGTATTCTATATTATTATTTTCAGCCGAAGTCATTATTATGTTGACCTTTCAAAACCTTATTGCTCAAGTTAGAGAAGAGGAAGGAAGAATAGGGAATTCAGGGAACACAGTTCTGCTGCCTTTGATAACAGGCAGGCAAATTGCAGAATGCACCAACTGATGAAATGACAGTGTTTGGGACAGTCCAGACGTTTTGAGTGTAATGTTAACGTCCTTGTAAATCATATTTTGGCAAGCACATTCTAGCACATACTCCTTTTTTGTTCCAGACAAAACAGAATTGAAGCGTGACAGTGTTGAGGTAGTACATAGTGTTGGATAGCGTGTGCATTTAACCTAACTGTTTAGCTGTACTTGTTCACAGATTGTTATGTTTTATTTAATGAAATTATTGACTTGATCTATTCTTTTTCTCTCTTTCTACCCCTCTCTCCCCCCCATCAGAGCGATAGCCTTTCAAGGTACGTGCAGTTTAAACAACCCAGTTTAAAATTGTTACCCTTTTTGTTCACCTAGTCTCATTTTAAACTCTTTCTGTACAAATTCAGCTTAAGCCCAGTGCTCGGCTTAGGCTGACTAAAAGCGTTGATGATATTTCACGTTTGTATGAAATGCGATCGTGAGGCTACAACACTGAATGTCTTTTCTGTGCGCCGGGGGGATGCTCCATCCTGCGGAATATACCGGACTCCGTGGTGCACTGAGGCAGGCTGGGCGTTCTGTAGAACACAGTGGATACAGTCCCATTCCCTACAGATTTTTCAGTTGGCAGCCAACTTTTACGAAGAAGACAAGAGTTTCTTGTTGCCCCTTTTTTAGAATAACCTGCTGAAATTTTCTGAGGAATCTCAAGGAAAGTACTGCAGCCTCTGAAAAGCAGATTTCCTGAAGATTTGTTAAAGGAAATGCAGAAATATCAAACATTCTTTTAAAAAGTTTTCAATTGTTTTCAGACCTTTAGAATTGGTTACTGGGTTTTATTATGTTCCATTATGTGCTGAAAATCCGTTAAATAGAACCACTGCAGCACATGATCAGTGAACAGTGTGAAATTATTCTAAAGTTTATTAGTAGTGGTTGGAACTTACTGAGTAATAGGAATAGAGGCTTTGCTGAAGATTTTTTCATTAACTGCTTCTGTCAAAATACTGGAATTCACAATGAGCAGTTTTGAAATCTCCTTGGTTTCTCTGATAAAACTTGGAGAATTCACCTAGGCTTATATTTTTGAGATTTTTTTAAAAAACCCTCAATGAAAGTAATGCCTTTTTTTAAAACAAGTCTTCTTTATAAATAAAAACCAATTAAAGTATCTAAGCTAATACAAAGTCCTTGAAGACACGTAAATATTTGCTTGAATTAAATATTTTAATTTAATTTAAAACATTTCTCTGCGTACAAGTCAGGCATTTACTTGGCAGACTGAGCAATTTGAAAACATTTTCACACAGAATCGCCAAAGCAAAGAAAATGAAGAACTTTTATTTGACAGGTATGATACGGGATCCCTCGGCATGTCTTCGGGTGATCGTTATGATTCAGCACAGGGGCGATCGGGCTCACAGAGCTACCTTGAAGATCGAAAACCGTACTGCAGTAGACTAGAAAAAGAAGATAGCACTGATTTTAAGAAGGTATCTGATCTAGCCATTTTGCTGTGAAAATAGAACTTTATTACTGGTTTTCATAAATCGTCTGGAAATAATCTCACGTTGCATCGCAAACGCTGCTTAAAGCAACTGAGCTGAACGGAGGAACAGAGCAACCACTACAGTGGGGGTAAATGCACATTACAAAACAGCTTCTGGCTTTTGCAGTTTTCAAGGCAAGGGAGAAATCCAGAAGAGCCAAGATCCATTTTTATGACACATAGCATTGTATTATTTTTTTAGTTGACTGTCTCATTGAAACTGCTTTACACATTTTGAAGCCTTTTGGTTTGTATGTTTGCTAGCTTACATGTAACATGAAAATGTGTTTAGACCTTGCTTTAAAATAGAGGAGGAGTTTGTCGAAAGGTTTACTGTGGTGACTAATCTGTGAAGTCCGAAGCAAAAAAAGTGACAAGTATCTTTTTTAGTATCTGTAAGGTAAGTTACGTGCTCCCTGTGCAAAGTTGCTTGTTTCTAGAAGTATTTGGTAACAGTTCTTTAAAGTCCTTGCTAATTCTAAATATCTTTAAAATGTACAACTGATTTTTACTTCTTGGGCTGTTAATGTATTTGTTCATTTTACATGCAGCTCAATCATGGTTTTTAAATTTGCAGCTAATCCACTGAATTATTATTTGGGAGGGGTTTAATGAATATTTTCTCTTAGCTTTATGAACAGATTCTAGCTGAAAATGAAAAACTGAAAGCACAGTTACATGATACCAACATGGAACTTACAGATCTTAAGCTACAGTTGGAGAAGACCACTCAGGTTTGTATAAAACAATAAAAAAGAAGTGTGTACTTAGCTGACGTAGTAGATGGCAAACAAGAAGCACCCTAGGCTGTGGGCTGCTCTTTATGGGGCATCAGCCTTGTTCCTTATCCAAAGATGGGAGGGAAGAGGAGCACCTCTCTGTTTCTAAAGAGAAAAGAGCTCAGGATTCTGATCTCCAGCTGTAAACAAAACGTGCGAGACTGCCTTACTATTTAAGTAGTAGTGGTTCTTGCCAGCATGTATCTGGAACTTCGTTGCGGGGTAGAGAGAAACACTTTCTACACTGCTAAGCTTACATTCAAACTGCCTGTGTAGATTGATCATGATTCATGAATTGTTTGATCGTTGATTCATGAACCTGCTGGCAGATTGGCGTAACCGGCCAGTTCTTCCTGGCTGATTAGAGAGCTTAATCTTAGAGCTGACTGAAAGCAAACAGTGCACTCCAGTTACAGATAACTGCTGTCAGTGCTGCATACAGTAACACCACATACGTACACAAAAGTAAAATTCATCATGAATTGCTGCAGAAGGAGTGTTTCCTATTCTCAGATCACATTTGCCACAATTCACCTGTGTTAGTACTTGTGTGTCTTCCACGTGTACTCCATAAATATCAGTGAAGTGCATTAAAAAGATGTGTGTTTTGTAATGCTTTTAGATAGATATACTGTGTTACTCCTGTTTGCCAAATACGTAGGGTTTAAATTATTTGGGGATGGTCATGGAGGAAGCGCGTGCTAAATCCAGTTCGTTCTTATTATTCTTTATTTTAGTGTTACTTCCCTCACCACACTTTAAAATGCTTTTGAAGACATACATGGAGAGAATGCTCAAATGTCCAATTGCATTGTTTTTTCCTCAGTTTTATGTTGTTTAAGAAAAAGTACAAACATCTTTATTAATTTTGTGTTTCAGAGACAAGAAAGATTTGCTGACAGATCACTCTTGGAAATGGAGAAAAGGGTGAGTTTCTGCCAAAGATCTCTGAAGTACTTCAATTCAGGCTTTTTTTAGTTTGTTTTGCAACCCCTGGCTTGCACAGATTTTAGTGGGAATAGCAGCCTTTCTCAAAACTTGCACATTTTAGAAGATTGGGGGATTTTAGGTTTCAAAGCGGCAAAGAGTGTGAGATACTGTGAGATGAGATTACTCTCAAGAATTGCCTTCAGGTTGCCTGTTGGTTTGTGACAGCCAGGTTTTAAACCCCACTGCCCTCCAGGGGTCTGCCGCCCCTTCCATCTCATCCAAAACAATCTTGGCAGTCCAGAGGGTTAGGCAGATTCAGAGCATTTCATCTTCTAATGCATTTCCAGGACTCAGAGACTTTAATTTCCTCAGAGCTTTCCAGAGGCATGCCTGTTGTTTTACCAGTTATTGTTGGGAGTGAAGGAGCTGTTTCTACCTCACAGACAGGAGACCTTAAACCTGCTAATGATATAAAATTAATCATAATCTGTCTCGTTCCGTGTACTGTAACTTTTCCCAGAGAGAATGCAATACTGGGCAGGGGGAAGAGTGAATAAGCAGTGTGGGAAGAAGGGCATCAGGGTCAGAGACAACCCTAAATTGACTGGGAAAGGAATCATGTAATAGATCCACCTGTGAGGTGGACTACAGGAATCATTTCAGAAGTTGGATGCATGTTAATTTTAGGCTGTAGTTTCATGCTAGTGTAAAATCCATCCCTATAAAAGTTTAGTTCCACAGCAATGTAAAACAAACTACATTGGTTTTGTTGTGGTCGTGGCTTCCTTCCTGACCCTGGCCACATGTTCTTCTCTTCCCTCCCCTGATCCTGGAGTGACGACATATAGACACATAAATTGGGAATAAATGGACTTTGACAGTAATAAGTGATACGGAATGCATTTGTTTACCACTAGTAAATGTCACGTTCGCTAGCCTTTTAGGTTTACTCTCCAGTATCAAAGGTTTAGAAAACAATTTTTAGTTCTACAAACCTGTCTGGTGTATAAACAAACATTTGGTAGATTTTCTGGCAGCACATGGAGATGTACAAATACTCACAGGCACTTCCTGAAGTTGCATTATCTTTATCTTAATAATCTCTCCAGATAATTGCAGCGGCCTTTCAGCACCTATTTCTCCTTGAATTTCTTGGCATCGTGCTGTAGACAGTGATTTCATCAGTAGAAAAATTTCATCAGCAGCTTTAATTGGTTTCTTGCTTGCTATCATGGCCACACAAGTGGACATTTAATTACTCTGTAGATCCATTGCCATGTAGGTTCCCTACTGCAGAGCATTCCGTACTGCAGAGCTAGACATTATTTCCGTTTTTAATTACTGCTTTGCTTTTTCCCAGAATAGGCCATTGCATTAAAACAGTTGGCTATATAAGATATTCTTGCACCTCTTTTTTGGAAAGACATTTAGTCCAACAGCAAAATGTCTTTCACAAAGGTAATTTTTCCTAAATGTATTAAAGCTAGCAGGTTAAAAAAAAAAGTTAGTGATAATCTGTATGTGTGGCTGAAACAGGATTTACATAGGATTTAAGAAATGTTCCTTGTGTTTTACATAATTTTAAACTTCTCAGACAAGAATTTTAAGCAGGCATTTAGGTGTAAATGTATTTCCCTTGCTGTTGAAGTCTGGAGTTACTTTCACACTGAGGTGGCTGAAACATGATTCTCAGCTGCCAGTCATCAAAAGCTCATCTCCAGAAATAAATAAGCTTACCAAATCCACTTCACATTGTGGATCTTTAATTTTAAAGACACCTTTTTAATGTGTAATGTAACAATATAAATGTAAAAGGTAGAAACAAATTCTAGAGCTTTTCCAAATACACTTTTCCAAGTATGTGACTTCACTAAAATAAAGCGTAAAACTTTATATATAAATGTTTATATAAATTACATAGAGAAAAGGGGAGGGGGGAAAGTCAAGTGGTGAGAATAAATTGAAAGAAATTAAAGGCCAGCAGAGAAAAACCTGAAGGCATCTTTGAACTACGACATTCTCAAGCTGAAACATAGCTTTTCAGTAAAGAAGGTGGGAAAATATATTAAAGCTAGAATTGCACAGTTACAGAATTTAGAAAATACTGTCTTTGACTTTTATTTGAGCTCAGCTTTCAGAAGTGGGTTTCCATGATGTGAAACTGGCGGTACATTGTGAATGTTGTTCGTTTGAGAGCTGTTTACCAGAAAGGGGCTATTTCCGTGGGGGCGGGGGTACAGGTCAGATCAGAGGTGCAAGGCCCTGGCGATACATAGGCAGAAGTAAGGGTTTCATTAACAAGCTGTCACCCTGAAAAGTATGCTAAAAGTCCTTTGCAGAATTTCATGTGAGGTAATAATAAAACTCAAACTGCACAGTTTCAGTCTGAATGAGAATTCAGAATTGTAGGTAACTTTAACTGGTTTCCCCCAAATTTATAATTCATCACCTGGGAATTTGGATTGTGGAGAGGTAGCGATTTCTTGGTGTTACTGAATATACAAATGTATGTAGGTATGTACATCTGGGTTTACTTCGTAATGATTTTATAACTCGGGTCAGTTTTTCAACATACTTCAGTCTCACTGCACCAAGATTGTGGTTCCTAGTTGCTCTGGTAAATACAAAGAATCTGTTGGATTCTGTAAGCTGAGACTAGCATGTGTTTTCATTTTGAGGGTTACAGAAGTTCCTAGGCATACCTTATAGAGTTGTTGAAGTATATAATAAAATTTTGGGCTGCATAAATTTCCAGACCCTCCTTTGAATCCAGGGACTAGTCAGATAGTACTGGCAAATCTTCCCAGTGAAATGGCAGTGTGTTGTTTTGTTGGCATTCCTCAAGCCAGTTCCTAAAACAGGAAGCAGTTCAGGAAAAGGAGAAGCATGGCTTCATCTAATAAGAACAATGTGATTTTAAAATAAATCTATCTAGGCCAGTCCATTTGAAAGTTGCTTTTATATAATGTGAAGTATGCAAAGTTAGTGAAACAAGGATTTTATTTAATTGGCTGTTATTGATAAGAGTTTCTCTTGGACAAGCTCAATATGCTAGTTAAGGAAATGCATCAAAAGGACTAACAGTTTCTCACCATCTGAAATTCTGGGATTCATTTGATCATTCATCTCTCGGTAATCACAGGGATTGTCAAATGTTGCTTAATGTAAGAACACTGATAATATGAGTTATTCGACGAAGCCAGTAGGTAACGGAGAGAATTCTGAGTCATGTAAGATGGAGTGGGTGTTCTGTTAGTCCCTTGCTTACTGCAGTTAACTCGCTGGTACCCCCTCTGCCCATTCCTGTCAGTCAGTGTCGTTACGGGGAAGGTCTCAACGCGAGGGAGTTAAGTACTACCAACTGTAATCTATTACTCTGATAAACCTTTGAAGTTGTTTGCTAAAATGGGAAAATGTTGGGGTATAACTGCACTATGATTAAACTGAATTCAAATGATTTATATCTGAAAGGTGACCGGCAAGAGTCAGTATCTACTGGGCGGTATGATCTAACCAAAGTTTTACACACCTCAGTCAATGCTGCTTGCTGTTTGCGTAACACCGTTGTATGCAGATGCATATGTCCACTTCGCAATCATCTGTTGCTTTTGCCTTTCACACCTTGGAAAAATCTGAATGTAGAGTTCTGATAACCGCAGCTGCTTCTCAACGAGACACTCTGCATTGTCTGACGCGGGAAAGCAAGCAACCGAGCTGTAAACCCCTCAAGTCTATTGCATTAGCTGTTCGCCTGTCAGATGTGTTGAAAAATAGGTTTGAGCGAAATAATGGCAGTTAAAAATACGGTAATGTGTCTGCGCCGCAGGCTGCAGCGTAGTATAGAAACCCCGAAGCTGACTCGCAGTAAGCTAGCTCGGGTACCGTCATGGGTGTAATCGAAACAACCCCTACGAAGGATAATTTTTCCTGCTTCTCAGGTAAAAATTGAAAAAAAAAAAAGAAAACTATACTAGGAATGCAGAAAATGCTCAGGAAACATTCTCTCAAGAAGCAGGTGGTGTTACGTAGTGAGATTTCTTTGGCGCTCAGCTGAACTCCTGTGATGTAGATTTGGGTGCATCTGCGCTGCATTGCAGTGTATAGTGTGGGCAGATCCCACTGAGCTGAGACAGATGTTTCAGCTACGTTGGCTTGTGTATGAAAGCTTACGCTTTTGTGCTTGTTTCTTTTAATACTCTCGTTTGTTTCTGATCATTTTCTGCATTTCTTGTATATTAAGCTATTATAGAAGCCGGGCTCCTGAAGATAAATCCAAACAACTGGTACTTATGACCTGTCTAAATTTGGGTAAAGGAAGGGGCATATTTTGTAGGACTCGATGTAGATTTCTCTACGTCTTCCTCCTCAGATATTAAAATTCCACATTGACAGAACTTCTGTATATCACTGCCGTCACAAGTTTCCTGTCCACACTCTGCTTTTGGTTGTATGATCTTTGAAACTTGAAGTATTTCACTGTTACCACAGCATTTACAAGCAGTAAATTTTTTTTGGTTTTAATGGTATTGTCCAGTGTTAACACACATCTTTTGATTTAGGAAAGAAGAGCTCTAGAAAGAAGGATATCTGAAATGGAAGAGGAACTAAAAGTAAGTAACCCATTACACGTTAAACTCTTAATAACAAAGCGTATGACTCTGTCAGGGCAACATATAGTCTGGCAGGATTGCTGGTCTCTGTGATTTCATGAGACGATAACGAAGTTAGAGCTGCACTTCAGAGCCACTCAGGTCGCACAGCTCGTGGCAGAGCTGGTATGCCACCGTAAGCACTCATACCTGCGGGACTTCTTGGGAGGCGCTGAGACTTAGGCTTCTGTAACACACTGGCTAACAAGAAACGTTCAGGGACGGCTGGAATGAGAGATCTCTTGATCTAATCGAGATGGAATTGCCATCTGCGTGCTTGACCTGATACTCTGTAAAAAAAAAAAAAAATGGTAGCATGTAATTCCATCGATATTTAAGCATTAGATGTTGCTTCAACGTTTCCCTCATACTCTTTAAATGATGCAGCAGGCAGCATTTGATACTTTACCAATATCAAAACCTTTCATTTGTATAACCGTAATCAGTTTTTAGTTACCAAAAAGCAGTAGATACATTTCAGATATTGACAAATATGTGCCGTTTACCACATGTACTGATTTCTGGGTTTTTTTCAACTACGTATAAACTGAATCCCAGAAGGAAAATAATTTTTGAATACATTTCTGGCTGCTTTGGGTTTTTTAACCAGTCGTCGTCTGACTTTAGCCACTTCCTGGTGTTAAGGCCTCTGCTATGATTAAGAAGGGTGAGAAATTTGACAGGTTTGTGTTGTATTATGTCCTTGGATATTGGGCAGGGCCATCCAAACTGATAAAGTCTGACTAGGAAACTAGTGGAACATGATGAAACAGAAGACGTATTTTTCACCCCAAAGTTTTTTTAAAAGTATCACTGTTTTGACACTGGCTATTTGTCATCGATTAATAGAAAGCTTCCTCTCAGACTCATTTTTGAGCTCCCTCTGCTGCTTGGAAATGGCATTAACTTCCAAATACTTTTCATTAAAATACGTGCCCGAAGTTTTGTTGAAATAATGAAAGCTGACAGGCAGATTCAGGCAGAAGGCAACCATGGCTCCTGTAGCTCCCTTGGATTCAGGCCAAGATATTTTGCTGAAGGGAGGACACAGCATCTGTAGTTCCTTGAGGGATCTTTTAGAACTGAAATGTGTAGAAAGCAAACCGGTGTCGGAAAATAATTGTGTCTACGAGTGGAAGACAGGATGTGAGCTTCTGCCATCAACCTGTACATTCCTGTTGGGGAAGGCTGGGCATCTGAGAAAAACAAAGAATGAAAATATATTGCCTTTTTTCCCAAAGCTTACTTTCAATAAGCAGTATGTAAAATTTTGAACTAAAGATTACTCTTCCTATCAGTTGTTGCACTGTGTAAAAAGTATGTGTTAAATGTGTCATTATTTACCGACTTCTGAATAGGAGATTCAGTTTGTGCAATTAGGATGTTAAGTAAAGAATTCCAGGAATAGCTCTCATTGTTAATGTATCCTGAACTGTTTTGGAAAGCTGTGACTAATCACTGCTGGCTCTTAGGTTGCTTTTCAAGAATGTGCCACTTGTTTGATAACTTTCCTTTCACAGGGATTTACCGACTTTAAACAGGACTGTCTCTTCTAAGGTTTCTTTCAATTCTGCTCATCTCGAGTTCTTTTAAACATAACATGCATGTGGTTTTTATCTCGTTTTCACTCCTGTTTCTTTGATTCCTGCAGAACCTCCAACAAATAAAGCAGATTCAATCTTTAAGACACATAAATGAGCGACTGGTGACTGAGAATAGGGCCTTGACCCGAGTGGTTGCCAAGCTCTCAGGGTCCTGTAGGCAACTGCGCTCTCTGGACTTGTAATTTCTCCCTTCTCCTTTGTGTAGCCAGGCAGGTGTTGACATGGGGTTTGTGCTTGGGTAGAAGTTTACTATTAACGCTTGTGTGTCAGCAACTGACTGACTGCTGCTCTGTTATGGACATGTGGCTAAAGCATGGCGTTCGGCGCAGCAACTACAGGTGTCGCAGGTGCGTTGGTATGGTGTGGTGTTGTCCTTACTAGCACTGCAGCTTGCCCTCCCCTATGATACACTGGCAGTGATCCAGGAGACCTCTGACACGTTAAAACCTTGGCAGCAGTTGAAAGGATTTGAGTTTGCACTGGGATGCACTGAAGTCAGTCCTTTGTGTTATGTTTGAGTAAATGCTCAACTAGGTAGGTTTGCCTCTAGTTTTCCAACAAATTGCAGTTGAGATTTGAGCTCGCTCACTGCAGCATAATTGAAGTGCACAGAAGTGGTACAGACCTAGTCTCAGCTAAAGAATGTTTGAGAAGCAGTTCCAGTACTGTGCGTTCCCGAACAGTTGCACCAGCAACTTCATCTCTTCCATTCGTGTGTTTTAGCGTTTACAAGTGGACCGAAGTCTTTTCGTTCAGAAATGTATTGGCATTTAAAGTCAATTAGTATTTTCACATATTAACTTCCCGTGCGGTGCTGTACAATCTTTATTTTTTACCTAGACAGCTTGAAATATTAGCACTGAGTTAAGGTTACTGATTTATGTTGCTGTATATGTAGGCATTCCAGTCGTGGGCCAGCGGCCTATCATGCAAGGACTGTACGAACACAGACACAAAAAACCCTACCTAGTGTGCCAGGTCGGTTCATACTTACTAGGTCATCTGGATCTGCCCCCTTCTGTTAAAGGTACAAACCGCTGGGCTTGTTCAGCCTGGAGAAGAGAAGGCTCCAGGGAGACCTTATAGCACCTTCCAGTGCCTGAAGGGGCCTGCAAGGAATCTGGGGGGGAACTTTTTGCAAGGGCCTGTAAGGACAGGACAAGGGGTAACTGGTTTAAACTGAAAGTGGGGAGTTTTAGGTTGGATATCAGGAAGAAGTTCTTCACGGAGAGGGTGGTGAGGCACTGGAACAAGTTGCCCAGAGAAGCTGTGGATGCCCCATCCCTGGAAGTGTTCAAGGCCAGGCTGGATGAGGCTTTGAGCAACCTGGTCTAGTGGAAGGTGTCCCTGCCCATGGCAGGGGGGTTGGAACTGCATGGTCTTTAAGGCCCCTTCCAACCCAAACCATTCTGTGATTCTATGATCTTGGAAAGAAAATGCCAGTTGGTTGTCCTTTGTGTTACCGCAGGGCTGTTTCAGAAACCCACGGCAGGCTCAAAACCCCCATGAGGAACAAAATGTGGTTTCCTTCCACGCCGAATCTGTATGCCTTTCTTCCTTCTCTTATGTGACACAGGAGGTTTCAGTGAGCTTTTAAGATCTGTGGGTGAAAAAGACAATTTTCCTTCTGCACAGTGACTCTTGCTGAATGGATTCCCCTCGCCGCCCCCCTTCCCGCTTAAAAGCAGGGCGATGAATGTATGTTTTTTCATTCTGCTCAGAGCTCCATCTGAAGTTTTCCCCACTAAGAGGCATGAAATAGAGGTTCATCCTTTGGCTTAGTGTCTTCCTGGAGTTGTTCTAGCAATAGGATGTGGATAAAAAGGTTCTTCCTGGTGTAGGCCCTGCATTCCTCCACTTTCCCTTGTGTTAACCCTAGCTGAGCGAGGCAAGTCAGCTCACTGAGCTGGCTGAAAAAGAAATCCCTCTATTCTTTGAATTACTTGATCTGTCTCAGCCCAGCATCGCTGAATCACTGAGCTAACGTGCAGAGAGGAGCGGGAGCGTACTGCTGTGTGCGGGGGGAAAGGGGTCCCTTCAGGGCAGCCCCTCTTACATCAGCTTCAGCTAACAGTGTGGGTTTTCAACACGGCTGAGCTCATCTAATGCCTGCTGTCCAGGGCCACACCGTCTGGTTTTGCTAGCACTGGCATTCCTTTAGCCATGGTAAGCCAGTTCAGGGTGTTAACCCACAGGAAACTATTCAGTGTTCCTTTTTGTCGGGGGAGTTTTCAGCGGCAGATCGTAAGTGGAGCAGGAGGATCTGGGCTAGCAAAAGAAAAGCGATGGAAACAGCAGGGAGGCTGGACATGATGGTGGTGGGTTAAACGTCACAGTGTGTCAATCAATCTGAACAGGTACCTTAGCAGTTCTGGAGCTTTCTGTAACCTTCACTTGCAAAGCTGGTTTGTGTGTAAAAACTGTTAAATCCTCCAGCAAACACAGCCATTAGTACTGTACAGATATGAGTTGGCTCCACGTCTCGTCAGGTGATTATTGAATAATTATTTGCTCAACGACAGGACTGCAGAGTTACTAGCTAGTCATGGAATACAGATGGGCAAAATAGGACATGTGTGATCTTTTTCAAGGATTCCATCAGAGTAAGATACTCTTTTAGTGAGAAACAAGTCGGAACTGAAAGCGTTAAGTACTGTATGTAAATGTAATTTTGCTGAATTTACTGCAAAGCTTTTTTTCCTGCCTCTGCACATGAAAAGGTGTGTGGTGTCACCTCAGGAGAACTTTGAGCATCACTGGAATGCGCTGCTCCCAGAAAAGTGTCTAGGTGTCTTTGGCTAGGTTTGAAGTGTGTGGGGATTAGTGCAGAAGTATTCTAGGTTACCTGATCTTACCCTTCCCGATCAGTCTCCTGTTACTCACAACTGCTTTTGTCTCCTACCAGCCTTCCCTTATTCTTTAGAGACCCACACCAAAAGGAAAAAAACATTTTCTTAATACCTATTCTACCTGTTAGTTTAATTGGTATTAAAATCTACCTACGGAGATTTGCAGACGTAAAATGGTACCAGATTATGTGAAAGCTCTGAACTCCAATGGGGGCTTTTTCTGTTAAAGTAGTTCTCCAGAAAACACACCACCAGCACATGGGTCTGCCTGTACGTAATTAAGCGTTACTGGCTGCAGGTCCCTAATCAGTGGGCAGAAAGAGGACTAAAAGAGTTCCTTCGAGGTTTCCTTGGAAGCCATGCACAACGGCAGTTGTTAACAAGAACCAGATCCAACTCCCTTGCTTCCTTGTGCGTGGCTAGGTGGAGGCTGCTGTGGTTTCACCCCGGGCCTTTGGTGTGAAGTCTGTGAGGGAGGAAGGAGAGGTGTTAGGTGCATTGCCTGGCAAAGGGCGGGTGGCTGTTTGCAGACACGGGGCGTAGAGGAAGCCCGAGTTTATCCTGGTACCACAGGTGTGTGCACAAGTGCACGGTACACGCGCCCGTTACCTGGGCACGCCCCAAGCACCTACATCTGGGACAACAGCGCTCGCGTTTTACGGCTTAGAAGATTGAGCAGAGCAGGCTGGGAAATTGCCAGGTGATGACTTGTGATGCCCAAACACCTCGCCGTGGTTTTTGAAAGTCATCAGCCTTCTGCAGCACTTTCTGCTCCGAGCACAGCTGTCACCCCGCTGTTGAGCTGTCACTCCACCCCGACTCTGTGAAGAGCTCAGTTTAGGTGGTGTGCCCCAAGCTCCACCGTGGAGCAGAGCTGGAATCCCGGTTAGCAGAATGATTTTTACTTACTCTGAATGTGGAGACCACCTTTTGTCCTCGTAGGATCTGCCGGCAGCTCCCTTTCACGTGCTGGGGTACACGCGGGAGCATGAACTAGAGATGCTGTCGCCTCCGGCGCACTGCTGTGGTGTGGGAGGGCCTGCCGTGGGGTGAACTGGGTGAGGGCAGGAATCCTTCAGGGGAGGTGGGTGAGTGAAGCCTCCAGCCTGACGCGCAGTTCATTAACCCCGCGTTTCTCAACTCCTCCGTTCTTTCTGTTCTGCAAGAACGTCCTGAACGTAATGGGGTTGAGAGTGTATTTTTGCTCGAATGAAGTGAAAACAAAACTAGTGGCGAGGAGGTTTCGTGCTGAGAAGTGGCGTAGCAGTCGTCAGTGGGCCACCAGCGGGGCTTAGGCCCCCTGCACGCCCTCGCACCCAGGGTTACAGAGTAACCGCCCTGCAGCAGTGGGCTGTTGCCTCCTGCGTCAGCCTGCTGCTGGAAACCGTACGCGCCGTTTAGCCACAAGGATCGCCGGTGGGTTGTGATCAGTGTGTGAATGTGGATATGCAGAACTGCTGAGATCACCGCTGGTTTCTCTGACAAGTTACATTGTCCCGGTCCAAACCTCTGTGCACTGACTTGCCCTCCTTTCCTGTCTGATTCTGCCCGACTCTCACCTCACTCGGCTCCTGCCTTCCAGCTTGTGTGTCACCCACCCCCAGTGGCAGCTTTCCCTCGCCAGCTCCTAACCCCTGTGCCTGAGTATGCAGCCTGGTGTTTCCATCACCTCCTTCAACCACCCGATCCTGTGTGACCCGTGCTGTTCAGGGACATGATCTCAGAGTGACAGGATGTCTGCTTCCACCTGAGCTTGGAAGTGGTTGGGAGATAAATGCTCTGAGCTAACCCGCTGAACCACACTGTACCTGATCAGGATGTAATCATCCAGAGCACAGTGGGAGATGCGCTTAGCCATGGCATGTTTTTTGGAAACTCTGCAAGTGCAGTACAGACAAACCTCTTCAAATTTGTTGGAAATCAACAGTTGTTTGGCACTGAAATTCGAAGCACTTCATTACTTTCCTCACGCTGCTACGAATGTTTTGTGAGAGGTTTGTCACCTGCAGCCCCGAGTGTGACTGCATCCAGCCCAAGGAGGTGAAAACTCCTGACCTGCAGCTCCGAACTGGATCGTGCCCAGCAGTGGGGCTTCTCTGAGCTGCGGGTGTGAAGGGGGATTACCGCCCAGGCGCTTCAGCTGAAGGAAGGTTTTCATGGCCCGTGCTTGTCTGCTCTTACTGCTTTTATACAGTGGCCAATAACTGTCGTGTTTGCTTTTTCACAGATGCTACCAGACCTGAAGGCAGACAACCAGAGGCTAAAAGACGAAAACGGGGCCTTGATCAGAGTTATAAGCAAACTTTCCAAATAAAGGGTTTACTACAGCAGCAGATAACGGTATTGCACATCACGAGTAACTCCAGTGGACCATAGCGTGGCAGTCACTGGAAGTGTGGGAAGATCCCTTGGAGACTGTCATTTTCAGATATCCTGCCAAACGCCCTCTTACCTGTGTGTTTTTTTGTATCAAGATCATTGTTTCTGTTAAAATGCAGCTGCTGAGAAGATAAAATGACTGAGAAACCTTGTTTACAGCTACAGCATAATAAGGAAAGTGTTCAAGGCCAGATACGCCTCAGATATTTAACCAGTAAGCCTTAGTTGTACATAAACACTTTTACATCAACAAAAGCTTTCAGCTCTCACAGAAGACAGTTACTCAATAACGTTTTTGTTGTGCCACAATTCCTAGGTTTTTTTCTATACTCAGTTTTTCTTTAAATCTTAAGTTTGGAGGTTGTTTGTTTTTGTTGGGTTTTTTTCCCTTCTAATTATTCATGTACCAGATTTTCTTGTACAGTTTTCACAGCTTTACCATTTGCAGAGACCACACACCCTTTTAAATTACATGTTTGTGTAGCTACCTAGAGTTGTATCGTCCAGCCACCTGGAACAGAGCTGTCTGGTGGAACATTTGCTTTCACTGTTTGTGCAATATGCATTTATTTCCTATACAAAATGCTTTAAAAGTCAGTTGAAACTAGAAATATTTTAAGAGTCCTGTTTTCTGCCTTTATTGGTCACTTTAAAAAAAAAAAAAAAAGCGTTTGTAGTGAAAGATGTTAGATCCTGTATCCGTCACATTCATTTGAGCAGGTACTGAGTGATGCTGTATATATAAATGTGGTTTGGTTCTTCAGACCACCACGTGGCATGCTTGAATATATTTCCCTACTGCAAATGTCTGTTAATGCAAATTAGGCTACTCCAGAATAGCGTGTTTAACAAAATCCATTAATTTTTATGGCATAAAGAATTTAGGCGTTGTACATTGTATGGAGCCCTATCTCTACAAAAGGTCTAAACTATATGAAATCCTTTATTATCTTTTCCTCCCATGTTTTTTTTTTTTTATTTGATAGTGTTCACCATAATAAAAAGTTGCATAAATATAACTGCTTCACTACATTTCACATACCCGTATTTATCTGAGTGCTGTCCAAAACTGTTGTGCTAGCCAAAGTAACGTACTAAACCCTTCGACAGACACAGCCCGTTACGCTCGCAGTGATGTTTGTGTGCACTGTTGTCGCCGTGCGAGAAGGTGTCCGATTTGATAACACCCGTCACGTCAGACCATTTTATACATTTCAGTGGCCTTTAAAAACAAAGAAAGTACTTCAGTGAAAATGGCTTTTAAAACAGCTTTTGTATTTTCACGAAACCATTCAGACGACGACATCCTGTTGGCACATAGCTCATTGCCCCAGACCACTGAGCGGCTCAGCCGTTGAGACAAATTGTACATTGCAAAGCCTGCGGTAGCTCTTGTATTATGGATTATATTGTATACGATATTAAATGTGAATTTGTACCCCTTCATTGAAAAAGGTCATTGTGTTCTACTGCCTACGGGGGGCGGGGTTAGTTTTACGGGGGCGGGGCGTGCTTTGGTGAGCAAGACGCGATGTCCTCTCGCTGTTGATTGGTTTTTTGAAGATGTAAGGTTATGCTCTTACTACCAAGCTCAGGATTCTTGATTTTAAAGGTACACGGATAGTTTGAGGTATCTTACTGCAGTTGAGCTGTATGAGAGGTGGGTCTGAACCACAGGGACTTCCGTTGTCTCACGCGGACGTAAAACACAGAAGCGGATGGCTGCAACGCGTTGAGTTCTGTTACAAGACAGTTAGGCGTATCCTGGATTATATTTGGTAAAGTTTGGGTGCCTGTGAATGATTAAATACGTGTTTCTAATATTTTAGTGTTTTATATTTAGGTTATTTATTCTTTATATCTAAAAAATGAATGGCTACTGTGCTATATTGATTTTATTGGTAGTACTGAGCAGACCTTGTATCTGCATGAAACTAGTTGCGAAACCCACTATTTTGGAAAAAAAAAAAATTGTATTTTGACATATACAAATAAAATGGATACAAACTATTTCAGATGTGTGAAGATTTTACTGCAAGGACGTGGAAACGTGTCCTGAAGGGAGACGGTGTTCCAGGTTTGCTGTTCAGATTCCGCGGTGGGCATTCCTCGTTGGCTGCGTTGCTTGGGCACGAGGTTCCGGTGCTTTTCGGTGACTGTAATCCAGCTGTGTGATTTGCACATCGTTGCACATGCACAGCCGTAAACGCGACAGCAAAACCGCCGTATTTATGGGGTCTGTAACAGCTCGGAGAAATGTTTTATCTATAAACCCGTCTGTGCAGAACCTGAGAACCGGTTTTTGCGTGACATTGACGGGATCTCACAAAGAGAACTCGTGTCACCCTCTCGTCGTGCTGATCGCGCCGCAGCACGGACGCATCCCCGGACAACCCGGCTCCCGCAGAGAGCGTGGGTGGAGGAGGGCTCGCTTGGTTACCCAGGAGCCGGTTGGCGCAGGAGGAAGGCGCTGGCGCTGGCTCGGGCACGCTTCCTTAAGCCACCGATGGCCGAAACGGCCATTCCGAACAGCAGCTGAGGTTCTCGGGGGACTTGTCACTGCGTGGAGAGGGACCTGTATGGCCCGGCACTAACATCGGATGCGTGTGGAGCGGCGGGAGTAGCTGGTGCTGGAGAGCCAAGAGGCAAAGGGCACGCCCGGCCCCAGCCGCGGAGCGACACGCTGCCTAAGGGCTGCCTGGCCCCCGCGCTGGCTCCAAACGGCAGCGGTTACCTAGTAGAAGGGAGCTGGAGCTCCCGTTTTTTTCCCCACCTCGTCTCCTTCACAGTTTCCCCAGGACCTCCCCCGTTCCTGCTACCCTTTTCAGGCTTCTGCCTCTTCCTTGCCGGGCTCCAGAAGGCGCAGTTACAGTTCCCGCTCCGTAGGTTGGTGCGTTTGTTCTCTCAGCGCCATGAACAAAACGCGAATCTCGGTGCTTCTCTCCTCCGGAAATGCCCTTCCGTGCTGAACTGGGAATTGTGCTCAGGAGAACGCTGAACAGTGGGCACGGCCCTCACCTCTCCGGCATCCCTTGCCACTCCCCAGCAGTGGGCTCCTAAGAGCAAACGTGTCGTCCCAGAGCAAGTGCTCTCGTTTCTTCTTTACGGATCCCATCATAGAAGAGGGGGAAAGCGCGCTTTTGGGGAAGATCCCTGCCTCAGGATGCGCGCCAAGGGAGAAACTCTAATTACTTCCTTACCCTTTGTCATACGGAGGGGGCTTCTACACGAGACAGCTCCTACCCCCGCTGCTGGCTTCCCCAGGAGGTTCACAAAGAGCGAGGGCACCACGTCGTGCCAAAACCCCCGTGTGGCAGCCGGCGGGAGACGTCCGCAAACAAAGCAGGTGGCGAGGAGGAAGCGTGTCACGCTGCCAAAAAAGGAACAGTTGACATGGGGGGGGGGACACGAGAACAAATCTGGTCAGAAAATCTGGTCAGAAGTCAGGGCCCCGTCACATCCGAACTCCAGCACAGGGAAGAATGGTCCCAGGTTAGCAGCAGTACGACCTGTGCCTCGCTGCTGGCTGCGCAGGGGAGGTGGTAATTCTCGTGTCGCGACGTGGTGATGATGAAAATAGCCATCATGCTGGCTCTTAATTGACCCGGGTGATCCTGGGAGCAGCTTGGCACTGTCCTGTTCCTCTAAGGGCACCCCGAGCCCTCGCCCACCGGTGTGGCACACCGGCTCCCGCAAGCGGCGCGCACCCACCTTCCGTCCCCGTCGTGCTGCTCGCGGTCTCGTGGCAGAAGCAGAAACAGAAGCGGCCAGATCTGCCCCGCGGCGAGGCCGTGCAGCCATGGGAGCTGGGAGCTCCGGCTGGGCTGTGCGGTGCCGAGGGCTACT
>NW_010252631.1:46827-48116 GCF_000690775.1 Eurypyga helias
GCGCGGTCCAGTGGCAGAAGCAGAACCAGCAGCGGCCAGATCTGCCCCGCGTGGAGGCCGTGCAGCCATGGGTGCTGGGAGCTCCGGCTGGGCTGAGGGGTGCCGAGGGCTCTTGGCAGCTGGGGCCTTGAGCTCGGCCAGCGTGGCAGGTGTAGGCAGCCACACCGCTCTCCGCCTTCAGTGGTAGCTTCGGCACCTTTGAGTCGACGTGATGGGGTGTGGGCGGTAGGCAGCCTTGACACTTTAATTGTGCAACTGAGAGGTTAACGTGTTTTATGTAACATGATTTCTAGCTGCGATCTGGAGAACTGTCACAGTAGAACACGGAATCACAGAATGGTTTGGGTTGGAAGGGACCTTAAAGACCATCCAGTTCCAACCCCCCTGCCATGGGCAGGGACACCTTCCACTAGACCAGGTTGCTCAAAGCCCCGTCCAGCCTGGCCTTGAAGAACACGTCACAGTCACTGCACAACGCGCAGCTGGAAAAACTCTGCAGCCGTGCAAACATTACAGAACTTTTTGTGGAGGCTGTTTTCAAAGAGTGTGGAGAAACAGCACCTGCATCGTAGGGGGTTGCTTTCCCACCTGCTTCAGGCCTTAGACTAGTTTTGCTGCAGCTCTGCCGGTCGCCATCTCCCACGTAGGAATGGACAGTCTGTCCGTTGGGGAAATGATTGAAATGATTGAAACGATTGGCTGCAGCTCCTCAGAAGCCGTTCCCGCAGTTCACAATGAACACGACATTAAGGTTCAGCCGTGGTGGGTCAGCTGCCACAAGGTCTCGGGTCACAGCTGCTGACAGCTACCAACGGCAAGAAACGCCGGTGCCTACGGCGCTGTTGGCTTTATGGCTGCTCTGGTTGCAAGGGCGGTAGCTGTGGTTTGTCGGGGAGTACTGGGAGGTGCACTCCGTGCTCTGCCTCGGCTTGGCGTGAGTCTGGGACAGGCGACTGCAGGTCCCTGCAGAAGGGCAGGATTAAAACCCAAACACAGCAACTCTTGCGGTGAATTGCTCATGCTTCGGAGGGGAGCTGCTGCCCCGCTGATGAAGTCATCCATCGGCTATTCCTGCTTGTGTCAGCACCTCCCTGCCTCGTGCTCCTGATTAGATAGGGAAAGTATGTAGTCCTCAGAGAAAGGAGGAACTGTTGGGTGTTTTCATCTAAAAACTTCACCTGTTGGGCGTCTGATGTTTCTGATCTGGCCTAGGAATAATTACAGCAGGGACAAAAGCCCCACATTCCAACTGTGATTATGTAACTGTGGAGGTTTAGATTGGATATCAG
>NW_010252632.1:0-2996 GCF_000690775.1 Eurypyga helias
TTTGTCCCTAATGACCACTTGTGTAAACGGTATGGTGTGTGGCCTGGGGCGTTTTATTTTATCTCTCTGCACCTCCTTTTTCTTCCCTCTCAGAAGAGGAACAGCAGCGCTGCTTTCACAGGAGTGTCGGTAGGGCTCAGTGCTCTGGAGTTGCTTGGTGCTGGGTGCGTAGCAGCGAGAAATGGAAGTAATTTGTTTCAGGGCTGTGATAAATCACCCAGACTGGAGCTGCAGCAGTTTTGTTCCCCGAGCTGTAGCTCCGTCGTGTTCCCTATTGCTGTGTATTTATTTTCTTTGCTAATTTTAAAGTAAAGCCGGTTGAAATTTGGATCCTGCTTCTTCATGGTCGTTAGTCTTCTGTTTTAAAGGATGGAGTTACTGGAGAATACGGGGGAGAAACCTGACGGGGAATGTTGGACCTGCCGCGTTGCCTCTACAGAGCGAGAGGAGAATTTCAGGGGCATTCCACATCCACAATTCCGTGTTAGGTGCTTCCACTTGTGACTTTTTTACACTTACTGAGTGTTTGCTCTCTAAGGCAAAAGGAGAAAGTCCTCTCTTGCTGTTACACACATGCCAATTCGGTGGTGCACTGTTAAACAGCACAGACAGAATTTCCATCTTTGGCATTGCTACCGCGTGGCTGATGCTAGTTACCCATAAGTCTGCTGGCTTCCCCAAAGCGAGCAAATCAACTCGTCTGCTGGGGATCCTGCGCTTTTTGTTTGATAAGGAACACGCTGTGCGAGAGGGCACGGACAAAAGGCTTTCGACACGCTGATGGCATAAGGCCATTGCTCTGTGTTGGAAGCAAATGGCCCAAATCTTCTGTTTTGAAATAAACTTGCTAATTTTTTTTTTTTCCTTCCTCTATGGATAGAATTTAATGAGTTATAAATAGGTTTTGTATTTTACTCAGTATCATGTGGAGGGAAAGTTTCAGGCTCCGTAATTCACTCTTTGCTCCTGACAATATGCTTTGAGACTGGGAATTACAGAGGAAACGGTGAAATCCGTTGGTAGCCAGGGTAAGAAGAGCTTTCCGTGCTTTAGACGATGAGAGATGTGAACTCTGCTGCGGTCTTGGTGAGGTAGGGTTGTACAAAGCAGGATGACAAAGACCTGGGAAGAACATCCTTTCAGCTGCTGGAGAGGATGTTATCGTACAGGCCTTTAAGCAGGAATTAATCGGGGTGTCCAGACAAGCTGTTGAGAGCTGCATGTCTCTCAAATTGGGAATAATCCCTCGAAGAAAGGAAGGCAGCCAGGTTGTGTAAACACCTTTCAAAAACCTCGCTAATGCTGTTACACGCTGGCGTGTTTGCTGAAAGCCATCCCACCCGCCGAAAGCAGAATGAATGGGCGAGGGAGACCTGCGGGTCTTCCTTAGCTGAAGGTACATATGTCTGGGTTCATGTCAAGAGAAAGGCGACCTGAACTCCCCAGCCTCAGTCCTTCCGAAGAAAGTGGTGGGAGAGAGAGCAAATGTACAGGAGGATGGAGTGAGATCACTTCAGGGGAGGTAACGATGAGGGCTGTGAGGCTGCTCCTTAATCTTACACAGCTTCAGTCTTCATTTAGCCTTTTTTTTGCCTTGTGAAACTGTTCAAAGTTTGGTTTTGTGTGGTTTCTGTGTTCTATACGCTGCCACATGGCAATTGGAAAACAGATTTAGTTGTTAGATCTGGTAGACGTGGTGTAAATGTTTACGCTGTAATTGAATCGCTGTAAAAATAACTGCTGCTTGCTTTTTCAACGCTGGGAGACTGGAGCTGGAGGTTTTATTTGGACCAAAAGTAAACTTCCGTGATTCTTTGCAGGTTCCTGACTCACCTCCAAGCGTTGGGTAGCATGAACTGCTTTGTAAGGGGGATCGCGGGACGAGGGCTAAGGTATCTTTTCCAGTTTCTCCTTTACGTGGAAGGGAGATGCTGAACTCCCGCCGAAATTGGTGACCCTGATGAAAAGCTGTCGCTGCGGTTCCGGGGGTCCAGAGTTGCTCTGTTCGGGGGATGCAGTGAGGGTGGCACGAAGCCTGTGCCCCACTGCACTGCCCCAGGAGCTGGGGGACATAATGGTGTTTAGGATGGGCGTAAGCCTGTTGGAAGGTAAGCGTAAAGGATTTGGGTAACGAGGGAAACGGGCTACAAACAGCCGCGGGGGTAAGAGGATTTGATCCTGGAGCTGAATTGGAATCGGTGTTACGGTGCCAAGTGCCGGGGCAGCTGCTCGCATCTGCTGGAAACGGTGATTTCCTTAGATTGCACTGAAGGGCTGGTGGTTTTTCTGCTGTTGTCTGCTGTTTGATCATTTTATGTTGTGCGTGAGATCCCTAGCTGCTCCGAGGCAATCATCTGGAGGGTGGAGGTACCGGGAGAGGCGAGGCGTGCTGCGGGTCACTGCACGCCGTAGCACCTACTCTGCACCTAACTCGTCCTGTCGTTTTTATTGCAACACTGCCCAGAGGATGCAATCGGATGCCGTAGAAACAGGCCGAGACAAACACCGCTCCAAGCACCTCGTAGTCTGATTTTGAAGGTTTTCGGAGTTTTTCCAAGGCGTGGAGCGAAGGGCCCGGTATGGTTGTGTGGGAGAAAGTCACAGAGTGATTTGCTCGGTGGGGGAGAACTTTCTGCCCTGCTAGGAGCTGAAACGGGCCATCCCCAGCGGGAACGCGACCCGGCCGTTCCTGACCTGTGACAGGCCAGGAAACTGCGACGGGTCCCGACGGATTTTTGGATGAAAGCGACAGTAACCGTGCCCACGGATCAGCTTTGCTCCGTATCCAAAGGTAACCGTGTGATGCCGGAGCAAATGTGGGAAGAGCAGGGGCGTATCTAGAAGGCCAGCGGTGAAGCGGGACTGGGGTGGGTGTCACTTTTGAGGGTGGGTGTCACTTTTGGGGTGGCGGCGGTGGCTCTGCTGTGCTTCCCGACACCACTAGGTGCCTCTCGGCCTTTGCACAGCGGCTCTGGCTCGGCTGCTGCCGGGGAGGT
>NW_010252632.1:3418-25884 GCF_000690775.1 Eurypyga helias
ATCGGCTCGGTTTGTGCCTGGCTCAGCAGGATTAGGTTGGGGCTGACAAGAATATAATCACGGTAAAGTTTGGGATTGAGGTGGTATCTTCCCATCCTTGGTCACAGGTTGGGTTGTGGAAGGGCAAGGTGGTGTCCGTCTCCTCCACACTCTCCGCTGCCGGAGCAGGGTTGGGGCGGGAAAGTCCCTGTACAGGACAAGACCCTCTGCGGTAGCTCTGGATTTGGGTGGAGAGGAGGAATGGCAGATCCTGGTAAATGATCTCAGCCGGACGTTTTGTGCCCTCCAAGAGCCCGGTGCTATCCGTGTGCAGAGGTGGGCTCACAAAGCCCTTACCTGAGAGGCGCGTTGGCCACGCCGGTTGCTGACTCTTCGGCCGAACTGCTTCTCCTATTTGTCCTTGCACCGCCGTAAAGATGACACTGGCTCTGTGACAGCAGCATTTTGAAGAATCATGTTATTCCCCCCGCCATGCCCCTTCCAATTTGTCCCGGGTACAGCACGTACTGGCCAGTCCCTCATGCTGAAATTCCTTCAGGTGGCACGCAGTTTAATGCGTTCAGCTATTTCACCCTCCACTTTTTTTGTTGCTCCAACGCTCCGTTTTGCCAAGCCAGCCAGCTTTTGACAGACATCCTGTTCTATTAGGGCTTTTAGCAGAAACCCCAAATCCCACCTCCTTTGGCTTGCAAACAACCTACCGATTGAAGCCTGGGAGCAGAATATATCCGTGAGTGTGTGTGTCTGCTGGGGCCCGTGTGAGTCCAGCTCAGAAAATAAGAAAAACATGGATTTGGAAATGTGTCTGGGACTTCCCAAGGGACGAAAAAATAATATTTAAAAATGAATACATCCTGAAAATCCTCTTGCTTCAACTTGCTGCCCTACCTTTGGGATGTAGGGTTTGTTTGGTTCCAGCCTGGGAGAAGCAGGGTACAGGTAAGCAAATGAGAGGACCCGTAGGACCAGGTTCAGAAAGCACTCACAAATGAAACATTTAGGTACCTCCTGGCTTCTGTGAAATACGTCTTTAATTGCTATTCTCACTGAATGCCAGGCTGAATCGGGCGTGGGCTGTCCGGCAGCAGAGTGTGGGAGCCCAGCGGCGCCCGCTCCCGTCCCAGCGTCGGGCAGCCCGTCTCTTGAGGCCTCGGTCCCCTCTCTGTGCGAGGGACGGGCCTATTGGGTCCCTGTAATACAAATAAAAAAGCTTGGTTTGTTGGGCTTTGTTCTTTTTTTTTTTTTTAAATAGTGAATGTTACTTGCTCTCCCTTTGCCAAACGGTAACTTTCCTCAAATCTGGAGACTTGGGGTGTAAGAGAGAAAAGCGAGACTTTTCAGACTTCACTTTTCGACTTCAGGCATGTTACAGAAAGCCATATTTTTTACACAAAATGAAACTCAACCCCAATTATAATCTCGTTATTTGAGCACTCAGCATTGCTCGTTACTTCTAAGAGATATTAGTCTCAGGCTTTCTGCTTGTATTTATTGCCTTTGAGGAAAGAGAGGGAGTCAGGAGAGGAAAATGAGTGGAGGCAGAGGAGAAATTAAGGAAAGGAGGTGGAAAAGGGAACAAAGAAATCTATTGAATGATTTTGCTCGCCTATCTTTCCTAAGGATGATAATGTTGCTCTGGAAAACATCCCCTTCAGCTGATGTGTTAATATTTAATTAGTTGCTGATCACTAAGTGCTTGTTCTTGTTGCTAATTTGGAGAGGGAAGCGATGGTGAGTGTTGTTTCTGATGGGGTGCTGGTGACAGTCTTGCTCGCTGCTGGGATTATAAGTAGGTTAAGAGGGCAGGTATTTTTAAGTCTCATTGCCTGGCAGCTTCTAATCTTCCTCGCACCCAAACTTCAAGGAAACTTCTCTGCCTTCTGGTAGGGGGGTGCAAAGGCCGTGGGAGCGCTGTCCGAAAGTCCCGAGAAGCACCCGTGAAACAGCCAATCTACAGTGAAGGGTTTAGCCTTTTTGCCCTAATGTAACAGTTGTTAGTGTGAGGTGCTGAAAACTCATTTTCATCATTTGGGCATGTGATATAAAGCCTCAGGATCTGAAATATTACAGTCACCATGGCTACCAGTGACTTATCTGAGGGAGTTTGACTTTTGTTTTGATTTTAAGTGTCTTAATTGTAGTTTAAAAATCAGAATCTGAATGTGTTTTTTACTGAGGCATGAAACTGAAGGCATTAAATGATTTGCATTATTAAAATATCTATAATGCTGCCTTTCAAAGGTTCTTAGAGAAGGTCCTTAATATTCATACCCTATGTTCTAAATAAAGTTGCTCTTCAGCTTTATGTTAGTTCTGCTGCTCTCACCATCAACATTTCCTTGCAGGCTCCAGTGCCCAGAAGGTGCCTCGCTGGCTGTTTTGCAATCCCAAATCCTTTGTTTACCCACAGAAAAGCTGTGGCACTATGTACTTGATGCATGCGAACACACACGCGAGTGCTTTGCTTCCTCTCTCGTACCCCAGCCATGCCCCGCGGGGTCCTGCCTTCGGAGCTGGTGTTTACTGGAGAGGCTGGCTGTTGGAAGTTTGCCCTGCTTAGAAATCTTGCCAACTCCCTTGAGTTTCTCCGGTATAAAAAATTACCAAGCACCACCTGCCCAGAGAGTGGGAAAACGTGGATGGATATGAGCAAGGATGCTGAACTGGGGTGGAGAGCGAGCCTGGCTAGCACGGGACTATCCCTCCTTCTGAGGAGGACCGTGCTATAAAAGAAGAGCAGGAAGATGACAGGCAGTTGCGTAGCAAAAGATTTTTCTTATTTAATTCAGTCGCTGAAATGCTATAATCTGGCCTGGTATAATTCTCTCCATTTGTACTTGTGCAGTAGTTGCAAACATGCTGAAATATGAACTCATGCTTGGTAAGCCTTTAATTCCAGCTTTGATGTTTTTAATCATCAGGACAGATTTGGTAAAAATGATTCATTAGCTTGAAATGCTTCTTGGATTACACATGATGTTGTGGAGAATCGAGGAGGCAGAGGCAGGGGGACGGTTGTTCTTTTGGGATGTTCTTTGTGCCGCATCTGAACTGCTTCTTGCAGTACCTTAAGTATCTCTGAGCCCCAGAGCGAGAGGCCTTGTGGGTGCCCAGCGCTGCGTTCAGGTGCCTCCTCGCTGCGCCTGTTGGTGGTCAAAAGCCCAAGCAGTCCTGGCTCAGAAACGTCAGGTAAGGATGTGCTCAGCGTGCTCGGGGCAAGGATGAGCACGTGGCCAAGCTACTGCAATAGCTACGGCAGCAGGAGGAGAATTTCTGGGCTTGTTTGCCTTCTCTGCCCGCTCTCTGGCTGGAAGCGCTCCCTTAACCCTTCCGTTAACATATTCACAAGCCTGCAGCATGCGCACGGATTTGGGTTGATTTTCCCCAAGCTTCAGCCGCGCTGAACTCTATCCTGCGGTGATGGGAGAGGATTGAAAGCAATCTGGCTTCAGAGCAGCGGCTTGGAGACAAATCCTCAATCCCATTACTCATTCCCTGGCAGTCCCTTTTCGAAAATCGGGTACCAGGGATGCTCCCGGAGTCCTTGAGGCTGCTGCCCAAAGTGGGTCACCCCTGTGAATCAACGTGTCCGTTGGATGCCGGCTGCCCCCACCATTTGTGCTGTGGATGCAGTTCCATGAGTATAAAGATGCCTGTCACTGCTACAGCTGTTTCCATATGGAAAGTGAGATTTCTGTTCTGGTAAAGTCACCTTTATACCAATATATTCACATTCGATCACGTAAACATTTTCCGATCCCCTTGCAGATCAGTGTGAAGCCTGTGGGATGTGCAGTGGAAATGCTGCACGAGGTGAACATGATTTTTATGTCGTATATTTTTTTCCAAAGGGTAAATCTGACTGGCTGCAGCCAGCCACACTTGCTCCCGCTCCGAGCTAGCGTGCTTGGCCCCTGCCGAAGGACGCTCTGGCCGCAGAAACCTCCGCAGAGCTCTGCGGCAGGGGAAGGACTTCACTCAGTGCCGTCCTTTTGAGGACAAAGACGACGAACCGAGGAAAATTCCAGAAGCTTTCCAACCCTGCCTCCACCAGAAAGGGAAGGAGCAGCATAAACACTTTTTCACTGTTGTGTGACGAAAGGCTTTTATCTCGAAGGCATGTTCGGAGCTCCCGAGGAGGAGATGCGACTCTTCCCAAGTTTGTCTGCAAGGCTGTTTCTCTCTAACAAATCGTTAAGCACCAAGTACACGGCATATTCAATCTCAGATGAGATAGGGACAGCCTCACAAAGGCACTTTCAGATGTTCAAGGCTTCCTTTTGTGCCTTTTTTTTTTTTTTTTTTTTTTTTTTTTAAAGTCTCTGCCATGACGGCGGCCTCTCTCCCTCCCCTGTTCCTAAGGCAGCACAAGGAGCGGAAAGCAAGGCCGTGTGGCATAATGCGCGCTGCTGCCGCGGCGTGCTCCGTGGCGCGGCAGCCTGCTTTTGTCGCAGAGCCCTTCTCACTAACCACGCTGCAAACGGCCTTTCTGTTTTCTCACCTGTCCTCCTCCCGCTCTGTTGCCTGTAGTCTTTTACTCGATTCCTCATGCTTCGTGTGGATTTTGATTTGGCTTCCAGCTTATGCGTTTCTTCTAAAAATCCTTAATTTCCAGACTGAAGAAAACTAGGTATTATCGATGCTTCTCCTAATGTTTGGTTTCGTTTTCTCCACTTTTTCCCCCTTGGAGGATTGTGTAATTATTGGATCCTTTTATTTTACACCTGCAAACAGACAAAGGAACTAGTACAGGGAGGTTTTTCAGGGGTAGCTATTCACAATGACCTATTGAAATGAATCGCACACGCAAACACGTTTCTTCCAGCATGGAAATATCTACCCGCCCAGATTTAGTCCTCCATCTACTTAAAACTTACACTCTGGTTATTAACAGGGCCTGTAGAAGTTAATTGAGAAGCAGAGGGAAAACAGAGGAAGGTTTGTTCAGGTCAAGCTTGTTGTTTGAAGAGGCAGCCGCACGGGGAGGGTTGTGGATATAGTGGATGTAATCCTGGGGGGATAAGCCCTTAGACTGGGAAAAGGAGTATTTAAAATGGGTCTGGAAAAAAAAAAGGTTGAAGAAAATTCCCATGGGAAGAATCCTGCAGGAGATGGAGTCTAACAAAGTTACGCTGAACTCGGGAGTTAGCGTCTCCCAGGTGAGCTGCCGGAGCTGCCCATGTGTATGTTACCTGCCCAGCGTGAAGCAAAAGGGCTTTGCTCGGTGAGTGATCCTGTGCCCCAGGCAGAATCATTTCCTTGCTTATGGCTCGATGTTTCTTCCTTTCGACTCCAGCGAATCCAAGCCAGAGAGGAGAGTAAAGTGGGTTTGGCGTGATGAATATTCATGCACTCGCTCCCTCCAATCTCCTTCTCTCACCATGGGAAGAGCTGGAGTGGATAGACGCTTCTTGGCTCGCGGAGTGATGGATAAAGGTCCTGTCAGCAGCCGACTTTTTGCTAATCCTTTTTATTATAGGAAGGATGTTGTAGCTGGACTCCGCTCTCTGAACTAAGACTTTTTAGTAGGCTTTGACTTTAAGGCAGGAATTTCAGGTCCGTGCTACGAGAAGCACGGCTGACCAGTATCGGTCATCTCAGTAGGAACTCATCTGAACTTGGAGGCATGTTCCCAAAGCCTGAGAAGGTCTGAAACAGACTGCAGAGATTTGATATCTGCATCCTGCAGCATCCCAGAGAGCTCTAGAGCTCCTCGCACAAAGCGGCTGCCCGCTCGGCGCTCTGATGAACATCGCAGGTTTCCCCTAACTGGCCTGTCTGTAAAGCTCGCCGGAAACTGCAATCCGATAAGTTAGGAGTCCTGTCCATTGTTCCTTATTGTTTGAAGGTTGTTTACATCCCCTTTTTTGTTATCCCATCTCCCTGACTCTTCTCTGACCTTGCCTACTTGTTGTGTCCATTGTGTGTGGCTTTTGTTGTTGTTTAGGTAGCGAACTCTTGGGGACGGTTGCTAGCAATCCATGGGATCCTAGAGCCCCTGCACACTGGGACCTAGTCTCTGCACTGGGGTTTTTTGGTCTTTTTTGGTATATTCTACCTAAATAATAATAATACTACATTGTAAATTCAGTACTAAGTGCACTCTAACACTGTGGACTTGGGAGTGAGTTATGCAGCTTTCCAGACTCGCTATGATCTGCTTGGGATTCTTTGACACGCTTCTATAAAATGTTTCTTAAAATGCAGGATACTTCAGAACACATAAACTCCATCCTGAATACTGGCCCTTGGGCATGTTTTCTACCCAGAAGGACTCGGACCTTGATCCTGAAAAGTAGTTCAGGGGTTAAATTTGCAAAGGAATTTAGGATTTCATGCTTCAGTTGGGCTGAGTGGATCCCGTGTGGTGGGCAGGGAATGCTGGCCTGTGTCACCTTGCTTAGGAAACCTGTGGCATTAACAGTAGTGACTTTCAGAGGAGCACAGAAGATCTGATAGTCTCTTCTACTCGTGCAGACAGTGCTGGTGTTCAGCTCCGGATACAGCGTTCTCACTGACAAGTGCATCTGAGGCCAAGTGAATCGCGGAGTGATGCTCTCCGCATTGGGGAACATGTGTGAGAGGCATTGGGAAAAGCAAGGGAATATTTACACTGGGAGGGGAATGTTTACAGCGCAGTTCAAGCAGTTGAGGTTCTTTAGAGCAGCCCGTGCTATGTAATATTTCGGTTTTTGCTCTTCTCGTGAGGGTCAGGCATAAGGAAAGGATCAAACGGGGCTAGCGGGGCCGTCCTTGGACGGTGCGGGGTGTCTAACAGCTGCTCTCGGGATAGGTGGTGAGAAGAATAAGCAACTGTGATTCAGTCTCGTGGTTGAAGTCAAGGTCAGGGCGGACTCTGGGGTAGCTGTAGCGTGGAGACACCAACGTCCGTTGGAGATTTTGGCCCCGCTAGCGATGTTTGGATGGTCTCTGAAGCCCATGTGTGCTGCAGCGTGACGGCTTGTCAGTAATGCAGAGGTATAATTCAAACATTTGGAAGCCTCTTTTGCACTGGGAGAAGGGAATACAACTGAGGCACTGATGTCATGATGTTCCGTGTGGCTGTTGAGCTGGGAATTTGCGTTCAAACTGCTTTGTGTTACAGTCTCTTCCCCAGCATGCTTTGTAGGTATACCACATATTGTTTTAATTTAAACCCAGCCTGTCTCTCTTGTTCTGTTTTTAGCATGGCTGACAAGAACAGCACCCTGAAATGCACGTTCTCTGCTCCTGGCCACAGCACCACTCTACTGCAGGGACTGGCCTCGCTCCGAGCTCAGGCTCAGCTGCTTGATGTCATCCTCACTATAAATAATGAAGTGTTTCAGGTTCATAAAGTTGTCTTGGCTGCCTGCAGTGACTATTTCAGGTGAGAATCCAATAGGGAAGCAGGCCTTTTTACCTTTCCCGTTGGTTTTCTGTTTCCCCATCCTCCTCCACCCCGACCTTCCCGCCACACCCCAAAATCACACCCACGCAGAGCCCTCTGGGGGTACGGTTTGCCCCACGGATGTTTGTTTGACTCCAGCCGCGGGGCCAAGGCGCGAGTTCAAGGCCAGGTCTTGAACCCACCTCGGCAGCGCAGGTAGGTGCTCTGCCTGCTGAAGGAAGCTTCTGCCCTGCAGCTACCTGAGCTGATTTGAGGGCTCTGAAGTGAGTCATCCCTCGGAGGACGGTTGTAAATACACTCCTGTTACCTTTACATGCCACCCATCTGCAGCGCTTGCTGCTCGCAGGCTGAAGAGTGCGAAGTATTTCGGGTGTGTGCCTTCCCCGGACCCCCCGGAGACAGGGGAGAACTGTCCTGTCTTGTGTGGGTAGAAAACCGAAGCCTGGAGATGAGTTTTCTCAGCCAAATTAATGCAGAGTGAGCTGATTGCAGAGCAGGAAAATCAGGCTTAAGTGAAAATGTGTATTCATCCATCTTAACCTGTGTCAAACTCTTTTGTAATGGTTCTCTGGCTTGGAATGACTTCTCTTTTGAGTTAGGGATCTTTTCTGGCCGCGCCAGCAGCAGCGTGGAGTGAGGGGCATGCTGGAGGGGAGTTTCCAGACAACAGCGAACTCGGCCCAGGTGTTGTTCTAGACAGCAGGTGAGGGTGGGGAAGGGCCGCTCAGCGGGGTTTGCAATCCCTTGTCGTGCAGGTTCCATCCTGATCGGCGCAGACTGCTTTGCTGAGCAGGTAACCACGAGCAAGGGACTTCTGTGGCCATTGGCATCGCTCGGATCCCTTTGCCCGTTTCCTCAGCTGCTGTTACGCACACACACGTTTTCTAGGCTGTTCCCTCCTCTCTCCCTTTGGTAACATAAACCTTCCAGGCTTATCGCTCTCCCTAACAGGCGTGCAATTAATGATGGAGCTGATCTCCCACCAGATGCTAATAGCACTCTTTGTATTCATAAATGCTGTACGCAGAGCCACTGCCAGTGTGTTTTCTCTCTCGAAACGTAATCGCTGAGTAGGTTTCTTGTTATAACTTCTGTGGTGCTAAGGAGGGTTGTCCTGGGGAACAATGGCAGAATAATCCAGCTTTTGAAAATACTCTGGTTTTATGCAGAAGGCGGGAGGGAGAAGTGAAACTGAGGCGTTTATATAATCAGTGTTTGTGAACCATAACACTTTTTAAAGGACTCGTGTTCTATTGGACGGTTTGTCTTCATGACGGCAACAGCAACGCGTTTCTCTCCCGCTGCACGTTCAGCTCTGATCAGCTAATGCACGAGCGCACATATGTCTGCGTGTCCTCCGGGGCGAGGGATCAGGGCAGCGTGCTGTTCTGCCACGCGGGATATGCGAGGGGATTTGAGCAGAGTGCTCTCATCTGCTATATGGACAAATAATTGCGAGCAGTGTTCCTGGTCACTCGGTTACAGAAAGCTGATTTCCTATGCAGATATTTCCTTATTTAGGTCATGTAGGATTTCTTGGGTTTATGCTGGATGGCAGCAGGTTTTCCAGCTGGGTTTGGACAGGAAACCTGGAACTCCTGCTTTTTGACAGCGTTCCCAAGATATTCCTTTATCCCTGTGTTGATGCAGGAGAGCAGGGTCTGTTCAGCAGTTTTTGGAATGTGCACCTTAGTCCCTGCAGCTTCCCAGGGCAGCACTAATGACACCACGCCTTCGCAGGGCATTTGCCTTTCCGATGGAAAAGAGCAGGTTGTCGACGGTGGGAAAAAACAGCCCAAAACGTGCCGGCAGCTTCCAGCAGTTGGAAAGGCTTGTTGTGCGACGGGCTGTAGCCTTGCTGCGATGCGCGTACGATGGCAGTGAGTGGTGAAACTCCACGTCCCCTTTCTTCCAGCAACCCGTTTTAACTCCGGCTTCCCCAGAACCGCGCTGCTACTGCTTGTTGAGTACTACACCCAGCGCAAACCTTTTGCCCCCGAGCTACCCGTATACAGCAAAACACGGCTGAAATTTAATGTGAACGTATAAAAAGCCAAATAGCAGTTATGTCCCCATCGCACCCGCAGGCCCCGGCGCTGGGAAAGGCAGCGCCGCTCCGCCAGAGCGGTTTACGAGATGTCTGCGTGCAGTCCTTTGCCGTGGTATGTGCTTCCTGTGGAATTTAGAAGCCTCCCAAGGAGGTGATCTAGGGCCTAATCTCTGCGTGGCCTGGTCAACTGATGTGCTTGCAGCTGTGCTGTAACAAAACCTTTTTATTTTGGTTTTTAATTGCCTGTTAGCCCCCTGCCGTCGTACTGCAACATGACAGACGTTTTCTGAAGTGGCTGCAACTCCTGTTTTCTCGGGAACAAACCTCGGAGGGGAGGTTGTTGAGATGACCGAAGCCGTTAGTCCGATGTGTTGCATCCGCAGTGCTGAAGCCGTGTCATAGCTGGCCTACTGGGCTAACTGACATTTTTGCCCAAAGGCAGCGCTGCAGGCAAGCTGGGAGGATCGCAGACCTCCCAAACACGGTCTTCCACTGCGTATTCTTTCCTTGTGCTCGCCAGTCCTACATACTTCATCTCTTTAGGGTATGGTTGCCGATCTCTGCTGGTGCAGATCCCGTTGTCTCCCTCGGTTGTTGAATATCCTGGATTCCTGGGTGTCCGGTGTGCTGCACTCCCTGCCCTGGGAGCTCTACCTGAGCTTTGTCCTGCGGCCCGTTCTCATTGATGCTGCCAGAGGGGTTGAAAAACGTAACTGCCTGATAGCTGCGTATTCCTTCCGAGCACACTGTTGATGCGAGCTTTGTCTGAGTAGTTGCGTACTGTAATTTCTCCTGGCTTTTAGAGATTTAGCCTTGATTTATTCCCCCCTTTTCCCCATCCTCCCTAAGAGAATCAGTCTGCTTAAAAAACCCTAGTAAAATCCTGAAATGACACATAATTTTACACGTATTTAAAGGGGGGGGGATTTTTTTTCTTTGTGTTTTGGACCTCCAGGGCCATGTTCACAGGCGGGATGAGAGAGGCCAGCCAAGATGTGATCGAACTGAAAGGTGTATCTGCGAAAGGACTGAAGCACATAATAGACTTTGCGTACAGTGCCGAAGTGACTCTGGATCTCGACTGCATTCAGGATGTGCTGGGAGCTGCTGTCTTCCTCCAGATGGTGCCTGTCGTGGAGCTTTGTGAAGAATTTCTCAAGTCTGCCATGAGCGTAGAAACGTGTCTCAATATCGGGCAGATGGCCACCACCTTTAGCCTCGCATCCTTGAAGGAATCGGTGGATGCATTCACTTTTAGGCATTTCCTCCAGATCTCCGAGGAAGAGGATTTCCTCCACCTGCCGCTGGAGCGCCTCGTTTTCTTCTTGCAGAGCAATAAACTGAAAAGCTGCAGCGAAATAGACCTTTTCCGTGCTGCTGTCCGCTGGCTGCAGTATGACCCAACCCGCCGTGCCAGTGCCAGCCAGGTCCTCTGCCACATCCGCTTCCCGCTCATGAAGTCCTCGGAGCTGGTGGACAGCGTCCAGACCTTGGACATCATGGTGGAAGATGTCTTGTGCCGGCAGTATTTGCTGGAAGCCTTCAATTACCAGATCCTGCCCTTTCGTCAGCACGAGATGCAGTCCCCTCGCACCACCATCCGCTCGGACGTCCTGTCCCTCATCACCTTCGGCGGCACACCCTACACGGATAACGACCGCACCGTGAGCTGCAAAGTCTACTACCTGCCGGATGCCAGCGTGCGCCAGTTCAAGGAGCTGACGGAGATGGAGGTGGGCAGCAGCCACTCCTGCGTGGCCGTGCTCGACAACTTTGTCTACATCGTAGGAGGGCAGCACCTGCAGTACCGGAGCGGCGAGGGAGCTGTGGATATCTGCTACCGCTACGATCCGCACCTCAACCAGTGGCTGCGTATCCAGGCCATGCAGGAGAGCAGGATCCAGTTCCAGCTCAACGTCCTCCACGGAATGGTGTATGCGACGGGTGGGAGGAACCGGTCGGGGAGCTTGGCCTCCGTAGAGAAGTACTGCCCCAAAAATAACGAGTGGACTTACGTCTGCTCCCTGAAACGCAGGACGTGGGGGCATGCCGGAGCCACGGTAGGAGACAAATTGTACATATCAGGTGGGTACGGCATTTCCGTGGAAGACAAAAAAGCCCTGCACTGTTACGACCCCGTCGTGGATCAGTGGGAGTTTAAAACCCCGATGAACGAACCCCGAGTTCTGCATGCCATGGTCAGCGCAAATAACAGGATTTACGCCCTGGGAGGCCGGATGGACCACGTTGACCGTTGTTTTGATGTTTTGGCTGTGGAATATTACGTGCCTGAAACGGACCAATGGACCACGGTGAGCCCTATGCGTGCCGGTCAGTCGGAAGCCGGCTGTTGTTTACTAGACAAAAAGATTTATATTGTAGGAGGGTACAATTGGCACCTGAACAATGTCACCAGCATCGTGCAGGTGTATAACACAGAAACTGATGAGTGGGAAAGGGACCTGCATTTTCCAGAATCCTTTGCTGGGATAGCATGCGCTCCTGTTACACTACCGCAGGTAACAACCCAGAGATAACTGCGTGTGACTGCGTCGGCCCGGGAGGTCGCCTTGTCTTGCATGTTACCAGGATGCCGTGTTGTTTCTTTGTTGTTTGCAAATCGTGTTGCGCGTCTTGTGGGTGAGGGAAGGAGAAAAATGGCTTGTGTTCCCTCCTCCTCCAAGTCCCTCCTCCTCTTGTGTAGCGTTCTGGCAAGCGTGTTTCATCAGAAGCACTTGTCAGCGAGTCAGACTGAACAGATGTTACAGCTGGTAAAAGCTTTTCTCCTGTCTTCATTCCTTTTTTTTTCTGATGGGGGGTGCATTTTGCCAACTTTTCATGTTTTTAACATTGTTACACGCTACAGACATTGACAGCTCAGGAGTAACCAAGTATTGTGGTATGTGTAAAAAGAGTTCAGGTGTGATTTTTGATTTTTTTTCTATTAATAGCTCCAAAAATCATTTTACGTCATTCTGTTGGTTTTTAGCAAATGGAAAAACCAAAACCTGTATAACATACTGACCTCCAGAAGCAATAAGCAGACAGCGGGAGCCAGGAGAGCTCAGGTGCTTGGGTTTTGAAAGCATATCCTTGCTTTTCAAAGGTGACTTTGTTTTCCCTCCCCTTCCTAAAAGGGGAACACATCCCTGCACACCTCTGATCTCCGTTGGTTCTTCTTTCCTTGGATTACACTCCAATTCCAGATCCACTCCTCACCCCTCCAGACAGCAGCATGATCCAGAAATACTCCCTGCGTCGGAGCATCCAGAGTTTGCAGCACTAAAGCCATGTTGATAGCTGGATCACATAGGAACAAGCATGGTTATTTTATAATGGCCTCACGGGCAATAAGAGATCCGCCGCTGTTTGTCCGGACCGACCCCCTAAGGCAGGGAGCGCCCGGAATTCCTGGTTTGGGCCGCCGCTGCCTTCGCCTTTCCGATCGCTCCTCCGATATGCGTTCGTCCAAACCCTTTTCCTACAGTAAAGGAGGTGGGTGCTACTCGCTCATACGCTTGAACGTTTCCTCCCTTGACTTGTAAATAAGATATTTGGCATCATGATGTGATGGAAGTCAAAGTGGAGTGGGATTGGTTTTGTCGTCGTTGTTGCTAGTGGGTATTTTAAATCAAGAAATTAATTTTAAGATGACACTCTCATTTTGGTAAAATCTGTGCTGGCGGCACAGCACACTGTTACTTCCCGAACTTTCCTTTCCTCCAAGCCATGTTTTCTAATTCAGTTGACTGATCAATGAATCGGAAGTTTCACCTTTTATCAGGTATTCTGTTTCAAGGGCTTTGTTTTGTATCCGTGTGAGTTTGATTTTGATGTATGCAGCCTTCTTTCCAGAGAAACTTGCATTCTGCTGTTCAATAAATCCTGTGCTGGAACCTTTAGAGACGATATATAATGTCTGTTTTGCTGAGGAATCCCTGATGGGGTCTGTGCAACGCATGAACCCCCTACCGCAGATTCACTTGAAGATACCTTTGGGTACGATACGGCGAGGGCACGTGCGCCTCGGTTAAGCTCTGCGTGCTAAATTTTACATAAAAATGATGCCTAGCCTCTCTATTTGCTGATTTGCCAATAATAAATTAATGCAAGGTCCTTGTTGTCGTGTAGTGCGCTGAAGTCAGCAGGCAAGCTCCGCTTTCTCGCTCCGAGGCAGCTAATTTACTCCATTCTCTGCTCGTTTGGTCTGGCAGAGAAGCTAGAAACACTGCAGAACAGTCTTGGCAGATAACAAGCCAATGTTGAAAGGATGAGATGTAACTCGATACACGCTTCAAAGTTACAAAAGAATGGATTTTCTTTTTTTAATGCTTCCATATGTGTAAGAAAAGGGTGCTTTCTTAGGGTAGTAACAAATGGAAGGTTACTTGTTGCCCTGTTTGCCAAATTCAATTAATCCCTGTCTGAGAGTGTCGTTCCTTCATCATTGCCTTCCTAAAATACTCAGGTATTCTTTCCCATTCCATTTCAATTGCCCTGCCAGAAGGATTTCTGGGGCAGAAATAGACTGTTTGGGTGTTCTCTAATAACGTGAGTTTTTCTGAACGTGCAGCCGTAGCACTCACAAGCCGCACCGCATCGGATGGCTGGAGAACCCATGCGATGGCCATACTTGGCATCTCAGAAGGAAACCGTGCTCTATTTCTCACTTCAGCCTTCCAAGGTACGTGTGTGTGTCGGGGGGTAAAGGGGAAAAAAGTAATGCTCGGAAAAAACACACATGAGCATGTTTGGTCTTGCTTTTAAGGGCAATCTTGTGAAAACAAAGTTAATCTCTGTATTCCTCCGCAGCGGAACGGCGGCTTTGCAGATGGGAGGAGGCACAGAGCCATTCGGTAACCCTAACAGTACCCGTTCAGGCCTAAAACTCATATTTGATGAACAGAGCAACTGTCGCCTGCCGTGCCGCAAGTAGCCTGCTACCTGCATTCCCATTCCCTGCGGAGCGGGAGCCAGGAAGGGTTTCCAGATCCTTTCGCCTCGACTTGCGGCAGAGTGTCGCTGCGCGCCACCTCCATTTCCTACTGGAACGTTCTTTTTATAGCAATACAAATAATAATTTTTCATAACGTGAGCTGGAAATATTCTAGCGGTCCTAAATTTAGCAGAGAATGCCTAAAATACCTGTGGAAGTGCGTAAAATCTGTGTTGATAATAAAGTTTGGTTTACCCCTGGGAAGTGCACGGCTGTGGCTCTGGGCTGTCCTGCGCATAACCTCTCCGTTACTCTGCGCGTAAACGGGTTTGACTCTTCGGCTGCGTCACACCAACTGGATGTCCAGATGAGGTTCTTCCCATAAACATCCCCTGCGATCGTGCTCTGTGGCTGGGTCGGAGGACAGGCTTTACGGGATGCCCTGCCTGAGGAGCAAGTGGACTCGGCTCCTCTCCTCCTCAGGAACGAGCAGAGCCAGATAAGCGTTTGGTTGCGCTCGGAGTCATTTATTAGTCTCGGGGCAGCAATAAACATTATAGGGGTAAACCTGATTTGGTACATTTTAAAATACCTTTGAATGGATGGGGAATGGTAAAAGCGCAGCATCGTTAGTTCTGGGTATTCGCAGAGTCTGCATGTCCCATCGGGGACTCCTGTCATGGCCAGGGTAATAGCTTCTGTCTTCTCTGATGTTTTATGGGCCTGAAATTGCACTTAAAACTGTAAAGAAGGAAAGCACTAGAACTCTTGGCAGGGTGCAGAATAGCTAGAGATTGGGAATGTCTGCATCCTATTAATGGTGTCACTGACCCTTCTCCTGAGGGTCTGCCGGCTCGGCAGTCCGACTGTCGTTTCTCCCTACCCTAGAACCTCGCTAATTCGCGCAGACGTGTCCTAGCTTTCCTACCGAGGTCCTGGAAGCTCAATAGCGGCGGGAAATTTCATTCCTTTGATTTACAATGAAGGCGCTCCCGCTAGCTCCGAGGACCCCGGTGCTGATTTAAAACGATGCTGTCCACAGGGCTGCTGGGGACCTCTCGTTAGCCACATCAAACCCCGTCAGACGTTTCCACTTCCATGTCTGCGATAAGGTCTTGAGTTGCTGAAACTCTGCAAACTTGAGGGACATTTATCATGCTAGGATTATTGAAGCCAGACTACTGTCAGAATAAATAAAACATGTTTCCCAGTGCAACTCTAATTATGATTTTTAGCCAGTTGTGTAATGTGCAGAACTTTATTTACAATAAATCTTCCGGTTGCTTGCATAAATGAATGAGATTTCATCACTTGTGACTTAAGGACCAGGAAAAGTTAGTGTGGCGGAATAAATTTCCAGTCTAGCCGGGGTGTGTTGGAGCGAGGGAGCAGAGCCGGCTGGCGTTGCCTGCCGAAGAGGGTTCGGCTGCCTTGAATTTCACCTGGGAGCATCTATACATCATACAGTCATCTCTCCCTTCAAGTTATTTTTCACAGAGACAGCTTAGGTTCTTCTCTGCATTTTAATGGTGAGTAGGCACAGTATCATCCCACAGACTCCAGAACTTTTGTTTCTCGTTCCCAACTAATCACTGAGTTTCACTAACACAAGTTTGGCACTTTTCAGTTCAATATTTCAACTTCACAGAGAAGTCTGAACGTTTATTTGTGGGGCGGGTACTGTTTCAACTGCTCCGGCGTTGGACGTTCCATCCAACGAAGGCGAAATGTGCTTTCTGCTTGGAAACAGCTGCTGGTTTAGCTGCGCAACCTGAAATTAGCCTCAGATTGGAAGACAAAGGGGAAGGATTTGGCGGTGGTGGGGGCCTGCGGGAGGGCAGCGTTGGAGTCCTGTGTGCAGTTTGCAATGGAAAATAGAAAAGCCCTTCGAGGCAAGGTTTTCAGAAGGTTTTATAAGCTGTAGGGAGCAAATCAAAGGTTCTTGGCTCGGTCCCTGAGGCGTTGCAGTTGCTCTTTCACACTCAGGCCCCCGTCACGTAATTAGCTAGAACTCGCTGTATGGCTTCTCAAAAAAATGAAAGTCGTCTTGGCTTGTTTGTGTGGGCTACCAGCCAGCCTGCTGCTGGCCACACTGCTCCGTATCTGCAGCAAGCCCTTTGAAGTTGCTGGAGTCGCACTACATTAACGCTGGAGTACCTAGAGCAGAATTTACCCTTTTAGCTGAGTTTAATATTTTTGATGTATATCTTCCGGTCACGATGCTTGGAAAAATGGACTAAAAAGTACTTTACATATGGTTATCTGATGTTTGTCATCGGGCTGCTAATCTGTGCCTCCCTACAAAGTTTGCAATTACTAGCCTTAGCTGTGTCCTCTTTCCTTCCCCCCCTGCGGCCCGGGGTCTTGTTTAAGCATGTGATCCTCCTTACGGATGCAGCTTTACTCTTTGGCAGTGTCAGTACTGCGTTCAGTATTAGTGCCTTCAGGATAGTGGTTTACAACTGGATTTAGAAGGAATGTATGAATTTCACTGAGGTTTGGAAGAGAGAAGCTTGCCCTGCGATGCAGTTAGCATGTGTGGACCTTAATTTTGCATGCTTCGGGGTTCTCGCGTGATGAAAGCTTCCTTACGCCGAAAGCGTGTACTTGCTGTTTCTTAGGAAGAAAATCGGAGCGTGTACCATGGAGGGGGGTCAGGTTTGTCCTTGGGTGAGCAGAGATGCTCTCCACGTGCAAGCACATGGGCATTTGCCCGTGAGTTGTGCAGGCTAGGCCAGCTGTCCTGTCCTACTTGCTTTCCACGGGGCTGCACCGTGCTTGAGGCTTTTCCTCGTGGCGTCGGAGTCTTTTGGAGAGCCCACTGTGTTCTGTTGGTGTGCTGCTGTCGCAGTTATGCTGGGGTAAAAGGCGGAAGGCGGAGGGACCCTATCCTTTGTTTTAGGTGGTATTAACCTAGAAATGTGTCCACCCATTGTACCATGCACGACCATGAAAGCAAACCTTGATCCCGGGCCAGATGTTCGGCAGGTTTTCAGCTGAAGGCATGTAGATTGCTGTGGAGAAACTCCCATTTTCACTGTGAAAAACCAAGGCTTTTTCAGGACAGCAATTAGAGATCGAGCGAACGACTCGCTGCCGCTATCCAAGAGGCCCGAATGGAACTTCTTAGAAAAGCCCTTTTTTCGAGGCACAGGTCCTTCATCTGCGAAGCCCAGAGGCTGGCACGTAGCGCAAGGCACCCCATTCTGGGAGGGCAGCAGGTGGTGCTTCACTCCAGTGTAGAGTTTGCTGTTTGTTGTGGGTGAAGGTATTTTGCTGAGACAGGGTCTGAAGCTGCCATGTACTGACGGCAGCCTTAGAATGGCCACGGTCAGAGACCTGATCTGCGCTGCGGTCCCGGCAAGACAAATCTGCCCACATCCCTGCAAAATGAAATTCATTGCTCCCCTGTCAAACTGTCTCGTTCAGTAGGTTTCTCGATACAGCTTGTTTTCCTTCGCTAGCAGGAAGAGGGAGGGAGAAAGGAGGCGCTTTGACTTTGTGGCTACAAAACGGTTTGCAAGCGCGGCTGCGGCGTGGAAGAAATGCCTTTCCGTTAGGGCACGTCGCTGTTCCTGTCCCGGGCCTCGGAGAGGCGTAACCTGCACTGCTTCCACACTCCTTGGGCACTTGGTGTGCCGATGGGGTCGGGGTGCGGAGGGCGAAGAGAACAGGCCCAGAAACCACAAAAATGGGACTGCTGCGGTGGTTGTTTAGTCTCCCGCTGAGAAATCGACTTTCTGTAATGCTCCTACTTGACTGAAACGATTGAAACTCAGGAGGGGTTGGAATTTGTTTGGCATGTTTGTCTGACTCCTCATCAGGTTTTGATGCAATCATTACCTGTACCTGCAAAAAACCCATACTGACTTCTCCTTCACCCTTAGGTGCTCTTTTTTCTTCAGCGTGAAAACCGAGTCTTTGACTTGTAGGTCAACAGCAGCCTTAAGGCATGGAAGTAGCAGAAGTTGGTTTTGCCCTGGGACGGGGACTGAGGAGCAGGCAGGTCGTTGACTCTGGAGCCTACTGGCCACGGTTGCAGCTAACAGTTCGTAGAATTGTATTTCTGCTGCGTTGTATTTACTGTATTTCTGCTGCATTGTGTTTCTGCTGGAGTGGAGTAGGAGAGAGCAGGAGAAGGCCTGATCCTTGTGCGGGTTCACACCAGCGATTGTTGCCTACCCAGGAGCTGGTTTATTACGCCGGAGTGCTCAGGAAACGCCTGCAAAACCCTTTGGATTTTAAGTGTGTTACTCGTGACCCTTTTAGCACACGTCTCTGAAGCTGAACCGTGGGATTCAGAAGGCAAGTTTTCTGTTACTTTATGGCTAGAATATCACCAAATTCTCCGAACTTCGATTGGGCAGAAGGCTCTGGAAGGAAACATCTTGCTCACTGATACGTTTCTGATCTACAGCTCGATTTGCGATGGTGTAATCTCTTAGCAGTCAAAAAGGATTTCCCGGTTTCCTGTTTGTTTCAGTAAAGCGCACGATTCTTACAGGTCCCTCACTCTTTCGTGCTGACTGCACCCTCAGAGAACACTTTGCCTACCATCCAAGTGTTATCTTTGGAAAGACGTAAAGTGCCTGCCGTGTTACCGGCTCACCGCATCACCTTAGCATCATGGGAATACTTCTTGCTACAGGGTGGCACGAAGCCAAGCCTTGATTCTGGGAAAAATAACCCTAACAGAACCCTCTGTGTGGTTGCCAAAGTATTTCAGAGCACCAGGAGATACGACGGGTAGAAATGAGAGTAATATCTTTGAGGTCAGGGTTTGCTTGCTTTCTGTAATTTTAGAATTTACAGGGGATGGTAAAGAAACTAAGCTGGCGGGATGACGAGGGAATATGGGTGTAGAGAGCAGAACCAAGCATTCTGTGTGAGCGTGGGCTGGTTTGGACCACTCAGCAGATGTGAGGAACGGTGGAGAGAGGGTAATTCAAGTGCTTTTATCTGCCCTCTGGAAACAAGGACATGGCCACAAATTCCAAGTGAAACGAGAATGTTTTGTCCCTAGAAGTTTGGAGCTCAGTACAAAGTAGCTTTGGAACTAGGGACTCTGCCGACTTCACAGGATATTCTTCTCTGAGGATAATGGGAACGTCAACAGGAACATTAAGTAGGAAGTGTGAGAGATCAAAATCTTTGCGTCTGTAGGCAAAAAAATGTCAGTTTATTTGTCGATGGAGGCACAACCTCCTGCTGTCTGCTGTTGTGTAAGTTGTTCGACCTCACACCTTCCTCTGAAGCCTCTAAGGGAGAATACGGAAGTAGCTGGATCTCATCTGCCAGAGCGATTCCAGAGAACCTGGAGGATAACAAACAAGCGCTAAGTAAACACAGCCTCCTCCCTGCAACCCGCTTGCTCTCGCGTGGAGAAGCTGCAGGTTGCTCAGTAAGGAGTTGTTCGCCACAAAAGCAGATGTGAACGCAACAGCCCGGTCCTCCGACGACTCTTTGTTTGCTTCCAAGCAAAGCTCCGATTCCCGGTTACAAGAAGTTTTTTCATACCGCGTCTGGAAGGCTGGGGGAGATGGAGCCTCAGGGGATCCCACCGCAGCTTTCTAGTGAGATTAAGTTGTTCTCACATGGCTCCATATGTGCTCAAGGTGAAGACGGCCGGAGACATAAATAATACTTAGGGGATGAGCTCATCATTTTGTGAAATGCATGGCATATCTCCTTCGGTGGAGGAAGAAGGAAACCTGGCACCCGTCTAAAAGGTCTCCTTGCCAATGCCTTAATGCACTCAAGATTTACATTGCCTGCTAGGTCATGCACTCAGCAGCCATTCAGATCCACCCACACCCCAAAACGCCGGGCTGCGAGTGGGTGAGAAATTCCAGCAGCAACTCGGCAAACACAAATATTGTATCGAAGAGACGTTTCTTACGCAAACTCTTAAAACCCAAGAATTTAAGACCAGAGGCAGGGTTGGTGTCGCAAGCTGGAATTCAGTCTGATAAAGCTGCACAGGCGAAACAATAAGAAAAGGGAGTCTTCTTAAGGGAGGAAGTTGTAACCCCCCCTCCACCTCCCCGGCCATCTGCATTCCTCCCCTGCGAACCAGAACCACGAGCAGAAGCAGCCGTCGGAGGGGAGATTTCAATCAGGAGATACGAGGGGAAAATTTTATCAAGTTTCATCTCAGGCACTTAATCTTTTGGTGCGCTAGAAGAGGCAGAGTGGCAGCTGGGTCTCTGGATGTTTGATATTACCACCTATGGTATGAAACCCAGGATAATGGAACAAATTATTTATCATCGTCTCGCTCCACAAGCGAAAACAATGTGCGTAATAGGTATTTGAGTGTTAAGTCTCTATGATTTATATGCTTTTAGCATGACAGGCCAATTTTGCAGGTCATATGCTGTTCATGTACACAGCTAGAGGGTATTTAACAGAGTATGCGTGCCGGTTGTTTATTCCTGGCGAAAACCGCAAGAAGTGGTTAGACTAACATCTGTCAGGAATGACAGAGGAATGGCTGATCCTGCCAGGGCCTGGATGACCTGTGAAATCCCAGCTCTGTTTTCCGCGATGGTATCTCGTACCACGTTATAAACTTGAAGTGCAAGTTGGCAACTACAATTTAGGGCAGGACGTGACTTTCTGGCAGTTGCTGAGCTGAGTCTCATCCATCCATCTCTAACAGCCCTGGATACTTATCTCTCTTACCTTTACGGGGGCAGGAAATGCTCGTAAAATGCTGTTAAACTGACTAAACCAAGGCCACAAAGGAGGTTGGTAGTGGAAGTGAGAGCAGAGTCCAGTGTCTTTGATCCCATAGTTCAGCCGTGACCGGATTTGGTTACAGGAGTGAGCGCTGGTCAGGGGCACAGCAACGCACCAAGAAAAGGAGGGTGTCCACTTTATCTCCGTCACTTTGTAAAAAGGAAAGTGTAAAGGGCAACGTGTGGGTGTTGGGAAACGGCACTGTCAGGATTTATTACCGCCTAATGCGTGCGTCCTGCATATCACAGCGCTTTGCACCCATCTGATGTTAACACAGCTGGAATCAATGGCTTAGCAGCCTAAGCCTGTGTTTCGAAACGGCTGCGCTCCCTCGAACTGCCCGCTCACATCCCAGCAGGGTCATCTCTGCCTGTCATCGCGGCCCTGCGACGGATGCGCTGCATCCCACACGCACTGCCGGCTGTCGGCCAAGGTCCTCGCTCCTTGGGGAGGGGCAACAAGTCTCCGGTGGTGTTGACGTCGAGTTGGGGTTCACCGGGAAGAAATCTGTGCATGCGGAACGCCGCAGGACAGGGAGAAGGGTGGAGCTGGATGCGCTCGCAGTTTGGCAGTGAAGGCGTGCTTGCGTGGGAGGACTGCACCGTTTTGTTCTGTGTAGTTCAGAACAGAGCTTCGGCAGCATCTTCTGCTTTGCTGTACAACACACCTCAACACTCCGGGAAAGCGGGAAGCTTTCCCAATTCCTAAACCTTTCCCAGAAATACTTTACTTGGTATCTTGGTACTAGATCTCCGCTGTACAGGTATCGCCTGACTTGTAGCTTCACATCTTTCATCTGGCAGGAAGAGGCAGCAGTCAGAGTAGGAACTGTTGCTTATCTTGAAAGACTTGCTAATGACTTTGTAGCTTGTTTTCCTCTCCCTTTCTTTCCCTGCTGCGCACACGGCCCCATCCGAGCCCCATCCGCGGCGGGCAGATGAATGGGACCTGGGTGTCTTTCCCACCTCATGCCGGGACAGGCCTGGCCTCATCTGTGTGAGGTGCTGGGACAACTGAACTATTCAGGAAATCCTCCTGACTCCCTTTGCTCATGGGGGGTAAACCCTTCTGCAACAAGCCAACTAAGTGACTTTAGACAGAGAAAAATGTGAAATAGAGATTTTTAAGTTCCCTGCTTAAAAACACCTGCTTTTCAGAGACTGGGGATTTACCTCCCACTTCAGGGTGAGGAGTTTGCTGTCTGAGTGCCCAGTGGGGACACACGAACGCACCCCACACCCTGCTTTCCGCCCGGCATGGCCCGCTCAGGCCTGCTCCGGGGCGGGCACCGGAGACCCCGAGGGCCGCGCCGGGTTCCGGCAGGAAGCTCCCTCAGCCGCGACGCCTGC
>NW_010252633.1:0-216 GCF_000690775.1 Eurypyga helias
TAACCCCTCGGGGCTGTTTTCCAGCACCGGCACTGGTTGTACCATGTGCCCCCCCAGCCCCCCTGTCTGCGCACCGGCACCTCGGTCACCAGCAGCGCGACCCAGCCCAGGAGGGCTCGGAGGGGCCGGGGGCACCGCGCTCCGCGTGTTCGCAGCCCCCTTCGCCCCTCCGCCCGCGCCCTCCCGCGGGGATGGGGGGCGGTGGCGCAGAGCAGC
>NW_010252634.1:0-13166 GCF_000690775.1 Eurypyga helias
TATTTTTATATTTTTATACATTATAGTTATATACACAATTTTATATATATAAATCTGTTTAAATAGATGAATTGGGGAATGGACATGAGCCCCACGCGAGCCCCTGAGGCAGCAGCACACTCCTCTGCAGCAGCAAACAGACCAGCAGTGGGGATGGAGCCCTACAGCCTGTCCCACTATGAACGCCCAATATGATCCAGAAACATGGCACCAAAGCAAGCACGACCAGGTCCTCCTCTGATGTTCGCTGTCAACTCCAAAGCAATCCCTCAAATGCTGCTGAAGAGTACTGGGAGGAAACACAGCCAGGAGCAGCAGGGAGCTCGGGATGGAGAATAGATGCCCTTCTTGTGGTGGTCACCCACCCTGGCCCTGGCCAAGAGCTGTCACAAAAGGAGTGCAGGCAGCAGACCCCTGCTCCATGACCCTGAGCATCACAGCAGCAACACCGAGAAGACACAGTCTTTTCCTCGTGGGGACCTCCAGCCCCTTTGCTGGCACCCCACGCCACAGCCTGAGGGTTGCACGGGACGGCCAGAGGCGCACCAGGCTGTTGTGTGGTCCCCAGCACCATGTGGGCGGTGGTCCCAGCAGCGTTTTCTCTACATCTACATCCCCATCCTCTCTTTCCTCTGGTCAGAGAAGCCGTGTATCACACAGCCATGTATCACAGAGCCAGAGCGAGAGGCAGGGCAAGGGGACCTTTATTACCATCAGAATAGCTTCATCACTTGGCCTACTTAACCCAGCCACATTCGCACTGCTAAATTTGGGAGAGTATGAGAATCACTCCTGCAGAACGGGAGGAGGGGGAGGGACTGGCAGGCTTTTGGCCTCCTTTAACTCCCAGCCAAGGGCTCTGTAATTCAAAGTCCATGTCAGGGATGCCACCCCAAGCTGCACAGCAATGGCGCAGATCCAGCAAACCTGGAGATCCGGTGTCTTAACCCCTTCGCGTCAGCATCTGAGCTTGGCTATTTTAAGAAAGTGATTGAGTCAGGCTTTCTGAAACAGAGAAACATCTCTCCCTGAAATAATGTTTCCAGAAGGCATGTGGAGGGAATTCAGGACACCTCCATGCAGGAACAGCGATAGCCAAAATTTCAGATAGCCCAGTTTGAAGACCCTGCCCTAAAGGGATGCAGTGCTCAGCTTGTTAACAGCTAGCAGCAATCCATACATTCAACCTGATTTAAGAAGTTGTGAAGGACTAGGTTTGGGTGCAAAGTAGATGAATACTCAGGAAAGACAGCATCACTACCAGCAGCAGGAGGGGGCCACCATCCCTGGCAGCAGGTAGAAGCACTGTCCTGACCCGCAGCCCAGGCATCTAAAAAACACCGATCACCATGCTTTGCTTTTGAGATGGTAGAAGGAAATTAAACCTCTATTTCGCACTTGTTGCTGGCAGGTACAGGAAGGAAATGCATGTTTTGGTACTTTCTGGGCTATTCGTCCATCTGCACCTGCACCCTCCTACAGCCCAGAGAAATCTATCCCGTGAAATGTGGGGGGGGACAGGGGGGCACAAATAAACACATTCATTAATCCCAGAGGGTGCCAAGTCTGATGGTGTACAAAGTGAGAGACAAATCTTCCATGGTGCCCACACCCAGACGTTTGAGGGAGCTTTTGAGGAATCCAGGCATGAGCCTGGGCAACCAGCCACGGAGCTCGGGCTGCTCTCCTGGGACCTTTCCCAAGCGATTCACACACATACACTCAAAAACCCTAGGCCTGTTTTCCGTAAAAGTGGGCATCAAACGTTCTGACATCAAGAAGGATGATTAAAGACAGTTGAGTTAGGAGGAAAGATTAAAAGAACAAAATATGCCCAACTTGGCTAAGCAATGAGTAAAAGGAGATGTGATAAAAGACTCCAGGCATCTGCATGAAGGGAGTGGCATCGCATTAAAGGACTGAATAAAATATCTTTCTCAGAAATGGATCCATCAACGATCTCCCAAGAGATAAGGTACAAGCCTCATTTCTTAGGTATTTATAAAACCAGTCGCTAGAATGGAGGTTTTGAGGAGAAATCTGCATTGCCTGGAAGGGAGCACGCACCAACCCTTTTCATCCCCAGCATTGGGTGCTGTGAACAAAGCATGCGATGCCACAGGGGAGCACAGAAAACTCAGGAAGTGGCAAGTATTTCATCCTGCCTCATCCAAGAAAGAGAGATGCGCTTCTTCACTGTAAAATTAAAAAAAAAACAAAACAAAACAAAACCTCAGCCCTTTGTTTTAATTTAGCAGCCCTAATTCATACGACTGAGTTTAAAGCAATACCCAAAAAAACCCCAAGGAAAATAACCACCAGCCTACTCAAAGGTCTGGGAGTCACACAGCTTCACAGAGTGGAAGGGGGTGGAAGGGGCCTCTAGACATCATCTATTCCAACCCTCCTGCCAGAGCAGGATCACCTAGAGCAGATCACACAGGAACACGTCCAGGGGCTTTGGAAAGTCTCCAGAGAAGGAGACCCCACCCCCTCTCTGGCCAGCCTGTTCCAGTGCTCTGTCACCCTCACAGTGAAGAAGGGTTTCCTCATGTTCAGGTTGAACCTTCTGTTTTCCAGTTTATGGCCATTGCCCCTAGTCCTGTCACTGGACACCACTGAGAAGAGCCTGGCCCCATGGTCCTGACACCCACCCTTTAGATATTGATAAGCAGTGATAAGATGCCCCCTCAGCCTCCTCTTCTCCAAGCTGAACTGCCCCAGCTCTCTCAGCCTTTCCTCATACAGAAGGTGCTCCAGGCCCTTCATCATCTCAGTGGCCCTGTGCTGGACCCTCCGCAGTAGCTCCTTGTTCTTCTTGAGCTGCGGCGCCAGCACTCCAGGTGAGGCCTCACCAGAACAGAGCAGAGGGGGAGGATAACTTCCCTCCACCTGCTGGCCTCGCTCTTCTTAATGGACCCCAGGATACCATTGGTCTTCCTGGCTGCGAGGGCACACTGTTGGCTCATGGTCATCCTGTCTTACTAGTACTTGATTTTTCCACCCAGCAATTAAAGATGCGTGGGGTACGGCAGAGCCTGGCTTGAGCTGGCTGGTGGTGCTCCCAGGGACTGCAAGCCCAGCAGCTCTCTGGACCCAGACAGACCCAGCACACACACAGGCAAGGTGACAAAATCCTGGAAAGCATTTCAGTACCTGGCTGAGACTGTACCCCCCTCAGAGAAAATACCCTCTGAAACCCAGGGACCTGGTACACTTTATAAAGATCAGGAGTAAGCCTTAAGCCCTGAGAAAACTGCCCGGGGAGGAGAGCTAAACCTGTTACACTGGCTTTACCCAAAAAAACATGTATAATACATGCAACGTACATACCTACCTAAATACCAAATCTGTAACACTAAAGCAGTGGATTTTGTGTAATTTCACATGATCTCCAGCTGTACAAGGGTCTCCTAAACATCCCCCCCAGTGCGGACAGAGGCATGTGCCTAGGGGAAGGAGCTTGACCTGGCCAACAGTATTCACTGAATACAGGCACAGTGAGATTTCCAGCAACACCAGTTTATCAATTCACTTGATGTGCCTGGAGGTGGTAATTAACCCCCGAATGTTCTTTCAGGTGCTCCTGCCCCGTTATTCTTGATGCAACTCAGCCACTGGGTATGATTTACAAAGCTCACTGGCATCCCAAATTTGGGTGCCTGAGAGACTCTTTCATCCTCAGCAGGGAAAAGCCAGAAGACATTTATTGATGGTACAATTTTAAACCACAGTTAAATTCACACAATGGCCAGATAATCATCCAGGACATGGTCCTTTTCCAGCCCCCCACCAGCTCCCCTGACCTGGGGAGTCAATGCAGGGTAATTGGGTCTAAGAAAAAAATAGCTAGGGGAAAAAAGAAGTAGTAGTGAATAATTTTCTTCTAATTAATTCCCTAAACCGGTTCAGTGGGGTTCAGGCAAGTACTAGAAATCTTTCCCCTTTTGGCATGAGGGAGATCAGCTGAACTGCGACATGTGACTGCAATCCAAGGCAACCTTTGTTTGCAAGACCAAGAGTGGATCTTTTCGATTTATTTTTTTTCCCCTTTCCCACAGCAAGCTCTTAAGTCTGCAACCGCCTTTCTCCATGGGAACAGGAGATCCACCGTTTACTGACCAGTGAGTTTTATTACAGAGTTGAAACAGGATGTTCACTGAGGCTTTTTTTTTTTTTTTTTAATAAGTGGAGCATGTTAGTAGGCAGTGAATTTTTTCGCTTTATGCTTGTGTGTCTCTTTGGGAGGCTGAAGTACAACACCAGGCTGCCAGATTCATTTTATGTATTGAGGAAACATGATTCTACCCAATCTGAAAGGCAGGCCAACATAAAAACACCCGTTCAAAGTGGAGGAAGGTCTGAACTTACAGTTTGGGATGAAAAGGGAGAAATTAAAACATCTAAGACAGATTACTGTACCTTCTATCAAACTTCCCATATAGAATCAGGTGCTTCCATCACCACAGCAACACTGATGCTGGAGATAACCAGGCTCAGACTACCACTGTCACAAAGAACTAAAGGCTTGCAGGTTGTGCTCCTTCCTTTTCTTTTGATGTTAATTTTGGGTATTCCCACTCAGGCCAGACTGCATTTTTACTCTGCTCTCATCATGCCTTCAAACAGACAGCCCTTGCAGCCTGCGTGGCAGGAGGGCAAAGCCCGTCTCTGACCCACAACCCATCCCCACATGAACAGCTTTGGGGAGCTGAAGAAGGAAATGTAAAAATTTTAAGTCATGCAATTTCCGCTACAGGGAGTAAAGGTTATTTTTGCCCCATTCAGCTAGTTAATAAGAAACAACTGTCTCCCAAAATACGGACAAGTTTCTACTACTCACGATGGCCAATTGGAATAATCTGTGTTAAAAAAATTGAAAGAGGCCTGAAAGAGCCACAGGTCCTGGCTGGCGGTGCACCTCCTGCATCCCTGACCCCAATGTGGAGCGCTCAGTGAGAAGCAATGGATAAAGGTGAGCCCAGGTGCAGTCCATGCACCCCCACCATGGGTGAGGGAAGGCAGGAGGGAAGGCATAACCAGACAAACCGAAGAGCAGGATCCCCACGGCCCTGCACAGACGGTGCGGATGCCCTGGTACCCAGCAGGACTGCAGCTCACTCCTGCACCACAGAGCCCTGGCACCTCCGCAGAGCCGCCACGGAAACCACTCCGCATCAGGAAGAGCCCCTCTGAAAGACAGGGAAAAGCTGACTGTAGAATTAACAACCTATAAAGAAACCCACTTGCTCATTTTTTACTTGCAGAGAGCAGCAGAAGCTGACCCTGGTGCGCGGCTCTGCAGAGTGCGGATGCTCTACCGCTCACACACCTGCCCAGCCTTCCCAGGTGCAGGGCACCACAGCCAGCAGCAACGGCCGCTGCCCCAGCCACGACAGACTTCTGTATCCCTCCCTTGCCAGAACGGTGGGGCTGGGTGCCTTCTGGTGCTGAAGAGAGGTGACTTCCAGCACAGTCTCACAGACTGGCTTACTACGGACCAAGCCTTTGGAGCTGCTGGGAAAGACCTGCTAATGCATTCTGCACATGGGCAGTGGGGCGACATGCACCGAAACCGGCTGGATAGGCAGGGAACCACCTTCTGAGAGATGACAGCAAGACTAAAAAGCAGGAACCTGCAAGGAGGGTGCATTCAGCACTGACGCACAGAAGACAACCAGCCCCACAGCTGTCTCCCCTCCGCTGCCCCCATCACCTCCCCAGGCTCCCATGGACTGAACCCTGGGAGAGAGGTGTGTGCTGGGACAGGGCCAGTTCCCCCTATCTTTCCCGAGAAATGCATTTCTCACCCTGATGCACGCATTTTGGTACCCAAGTGAATCCCCGCTCCCACTCAGCAAAGCCTTTGCCAGCAGCAGTTTTCACCAGGAATTCTCCAAACACTTATCCAGAGCTTCCCATCCCCTCTCTCTCACACGGCAGTAACTGCTATTCTATTTTTGTCCGAGATCTGAAAAGGTGCAAGAGAGAAACGAGTGGTTTTCAGGTTTCAGGAAGATGGGCACCTCTGCCTGCACGAGCAGGGGGAGAGAGGATGCACTTGCCCTGCGCACAAAGCTCTTGGAGGGGGAATGGAGCAGGATATAAGTGCCTGGACCACTGCTGGCAGCCTGGAAAGAGTTACTGCCGGGCTCAGAGGATTTCTGCCTTCCCAACAAGGCGGCCGGGGTGAAGAATGCAAGTGACGCAGCAGCATCCTGCCAGGAGAGAGGGAAAAAAGTTAAAAAAAAAAAAAAAAAAACCAAAAACCAAAACCGCCCAACCTACAGCTCTTTGGATGAGGTTCAGGATGACTACACTTTTACTGTAAGTGTTTAGTAATTCAGAGTCACATAACCCTTCTCTGCCCACTTGGGGCCATGACACGCAGATTACAAGCTACAAGAAACGCTTCACACACACACGCCCGGCTGAATCCCCCGTCCGAGGGAGGACAAAAAAACCTTTAACAAACTAAGCTGTGTTTCCCATTTAAGCAGAGCCCAATCGCTATTTATTTAACAATTTTAAAGTGTTGTTTTAGCCTTCCTGGTTTGTGTGTGTTGAGAGGCTGTTCCTGGGACAGAAGCCAAAGTCGATTAGAGCAAGCCAGCAGCCGGAGAGGGAGGGAACAGCAGGGTGGAAGAGCAGGGAAGGTGTTGGGGCAAGGCTTCAACACGGGGATGGTCAAGAGCAGCCCTGAGCTGCAGAGGAAGGTGAGTGGAAAACTGGGGACAGCAGTGGGGAGAGGACATGGTGTGGGAAGCACTGCCCAGTCCATCACCGGCAGAGGCTCCCCACTTTGGGCACACAATGCCTTGCCCCGAGCAAGTGCTCCAGGAGACAAGCAGGGGAAAGCAAAGCCGTGGCAGACGTGCACGCACAAGCATCCATCCCAGGAGGATGGCACAGAGCTCTCTGCAGCGGGGATGCCCCATGCGGGTATCGCCCAGGCAAGGCAATGAACCCGCCTGAGAGATGCTTCCACAGGAGAATCGACCAGAGGATGAATCCACTCAGGTATAAACGCTGTCCAGCATCCACTTGCTCAGCACACCCTGCCACACCAACAGCCCTGGGACAAACACATCCAGGGAAGAACAACATTAAACATCTCCCTCCATATTCCAGATGCACCCCACTCTGGGGTCCTCCACCCTGCTCCTGCCTTGACTGTGCTTCCAGCTTGGCCTCCGGGAATGATTTCTGGAGCAGGCAGGCAGAGGTGAGATGGATGGTGGTGAAGCAGGACGGATGCTGCACCCAGAAGAGCAGCTTTCCTTCCTGGATCAGGGAAACCTACCCAGTACCCACTGATGGGGGCTGTGAAACACATACCTTGGACCACCACCAGCCCCTTCCACCTCCACGCTCCCAAAGTGAACCTTTTATAGGTTAATACAAGACCACCCCTTTCACCTGTATCAAAGCTTTAACCACCAGTTTACCCCAAAGAGCTGGAGTGCTCCTCAGCTGTGGTGGCTCCAAGCACAGACAATTCCTTAGTCTCAGACTTCCCCCACCACCGCTGCCACCAGCCCAGGGCTGGCTGATGGTGAAACCATAATGGCTCTTCTCCATCCACAGGCAGAGAGCGATGTGATAGGGAGAAACCCAGGGTCCTGCTCATGCCCAGCTCCTCTCCTCCAACACAGCCCTCTATTAGACGTAGGTGGGTAGAAGGACAGATGCAGACACAAGGTCTCCCCTGGACCAAGCATGAGCAGACTCTTTCACATGGCTTTTCAAGCTCAAGCACTTGCTAAAATACGCTAATGATATAGGGGTGTAGATCTACATAAGGAAGGAGCCAAAACAAGGAGCACCAGAGAGCAGCCAAAACACACCAGCAGGTGAGAGGAGCCAGCAACCACCCCAGTACTTGCAAGAGCTGGTCAAAGGGGCTGCATGTGGCCAGAGGTTTTTGTAAACACAGCCATCAGGACTACCCCCATGGACTCATTAATACGAGCACGGCAGTGCGCCAGGGCATCACGACCCTGTCCTCCACCGACATTCCCAACTGAGGTCCCCACGTGAGGACCCGGAGCAGGACTCGCAGCCGCGGCGCCACATTAGGCAGAGCAAGGCTGGGCACAGACCCAGACTGGTGCTGCCCCGAGATGCCCTGGCCAGCTGTATGCAGGCAGTGGGGCTTGCCAAGACCGGGTTGCTGCATCTCTGCAGGAGGAGTTTCTCTTTCCCATGCTGGCAGGGCAGAGGCAGTGACCCAACCCAACCCAGATGCCTCACAGCTCCTGTTAGTCCCATTTTATTGTGTTTTTTTTTTTTTTTTTTTTTAATATGACGCATGTGTTATTGCACAGAGAAACACCTGGAAAATGCAGGGCAAGGGTGATGCTAGCAGAGAGCACACCCATGCACAAAAGGAGCAGGATACAGGCTCCCTGCAGCAGCACTGCAATCGACACTGCCCTGCATCTCAAGGCCAGCCCCCTCTCCTCCAGCCACCCATCATCTCAAGAACCAGGCTCAGTGCCTTCCATGGAGGGAAGCAGGGATTTCCCACCTCTGCTCAGACACTGGAACAGGGTGCCCAGGGAAGTGGTGGAGTCCCCATCCCTGAATGTGTTCAAGGAACGTGTAGACGCAGCGCTTGAGGACATGGTTTAGTGGGTATGGTAGTGCTGGATTGATGGTTGGACTGGATGATCTTACAGGTCTTTTCCAATCTTAGTAATTGTGTTATTATTCTCCTTTACTCTCATTTTTGGGAACTAGTGAGCACTGAGGAAGGTAAAAGGTGGGAAAAGGAACAGAAGGCAATCAAAGTCCAAAATCCACTGGGCAACTGGGGAAGCAAGCAGCCAAAGGAAAGCAAAGAGCAGCAAACCAAGGAAGAGACACAGCAAGGCCAGTGACATTATTCTGCATGCTCCAGAAGTGCAAGATTAGAAGTAGTCACAGGAAAAAGTAAATGCTCGCCCCCTGTGCTAGAGGCTCTCCCTGCCCCTTCTGAGCATTTGAGAAAATAAAAGACCTTCAGCACTGCCCAAGCTGTGTTTTGCAGAAGGTGGGTTTTCCACATGCCCGAAGACAGGTCCCTGAGATGTCACTACAACTTGACTGACCACGCTGAAGAGCTCTGAAGCCCCGCTATCAGCAGGCTGGCCACACCAGCCCTGCCACAAGCTCGCCGTCCAGCAAACTTCAGCTAGTGGTCACTCCTTGTGACATTATGTGGTGTGTAGGAACTGCCTGGGGATTTGACTTCTTCCCAGTGCAAGCCTCAGCTTGTTAGCCTTGAAGAAGCAATGAACAGCAAATTGCTTGCTTTCTTCTCCACTTTCTCTGTATTCTTTCTAAGATAAATTGCCATGCTGCTTTTATTTTTTAAGCAGCCTGGATCAACACAAGTCAGAATCACCACCAGCTTGTCACACATATCACAATCAAGCATAGCAAGCATTTATATTTTTTTTCAGTGGAATTCTATCATCAACTAAGCTAGAAATGAAGCCTAGATCTTCCTAGCAGGACTTACATCTACATCCTCTAAGACAGCAGGCACAGACGCTGTGCTCTGTGGTGCGCACAAGGCAAGGGAACCCTGCAAACCAGAGGGAAGCTCTGCAGCCTACGACAGAAGACCAGCCATACCCAGTAGGTCTGCCTATCTGTGATCTTCCTCTTCAAGGCACTTTTATACTCTCCTGTGATTTTAAAACCCAGCACACACTGTTTCAGCTTTGGTGCTGTGTGTTCTTATTATCAACCAACCAATACCAGAATATCCTTTCTTCTTATAGTAAAATCCCTCTTTTCCCCAGGGGGTACAGCTGGTAGGGCAGAACAGACCAGGCATTTAGCATTTAATCATAAGCATCAGCTTGAATCATCTAGGCTTGCATGGCTTCAGAGCATTCCCACCGGCTGCGAACACCGGCCGAGTAACATCACCGTCAGACGGCAGTTGCAGGGGTATTTGGTTTAGCATCCGCAGGGGAGGAAATCATCAGCTTGCATCACAGCGCAGAGTGACCAATTTGTGGTCAACCAGACTACTCCCAAGAGCCGAAAAACCAAGTGCAATGCAGTAATGTTGGAAATTTGGATTCAGAACAGCAGGAGGTGTTGGGACACTCGGCCTCAGCAGGACTGATGGGGGCAGAAGCTGTGCCAAAATCTGGATGCAAGGACCGCAGAAGCACCAGGCCAGAAGGGACTTCAAGCAGCCACCCAGCCTCGAACCCTCTCTTGGCTTGTTTGCCTTCATGCCGCTCTCCAAGGCAACACCGGCGCAGCTCTGCCAAGAAGGAAGCAGGACTCGTCTGCAGTTCCCAGCGACGAGCACCGCTCACCCCACCATCCAGGAAGGGCTGCTGTGCTGCTAACAAAGTGGTTTCTAATGCTTTTTGGGCCAGCTCCAGCATCACTCATTCTCCTTCACCACCATCACCAGGAGCTGGAACCTATGCTTTGAGAAACTCCAGCCTACCCCACTGCTACCAGGCATGAAAGAGATGATGCACTGGAAGACAGTGTCCAGACAAGCACTTCCCTGTACACAATTTTGTTCTAGTCCTGTCCTCAGACATGGAGAGTTATCGGGTGCTGTGCTCCTCGCATCACCTTCCTGGATGTCTCAAATCTGCCAGGTTTCCTTCCCGTCTCCACTCTACCAGGTACTCAACCACCTCTCCTCTCCTTGCCCTCCTTCCTTCCTCCAGCATGCCACCTGTGGTCCATGCAAAACTGCATAGCCATACCTCGAAATAATTCTGGGGACACTTTTCAGCTTTTTCTATACTAACACAAAGGTTCCTTGTCCCAGCTCACAGTGTGGACATAGAAGTTGTGGCTACAGAACTGACCACATCATGAGCCACGGTACAGCCAGCACCAGGAGAGCAGAGATAGCTGGCTCCAAAATTACTGCTAAAAATGACATCCCATCAAACCATGGCCTGACACCTGGGGGTTGATAAGCTTTTTTTTTCTTCCCCTAGGTTTAACATATGCAAATCTTCCAGCTATTCCTCGTATGTGAAGTTTCCCAAACAGAAGCTTCATCTTCCCAAGCTGCCTGCTTTCACATTAAAAACAGAGGGGTTGAGACTGGATGCTGTATTTCAAGCAAGGTTTTATGTGACAACCAAGACTGGATTATTACCTTTTCTGTTTTTCTTTGGGCTATTCAAGATCTGCCTTTCTCGTACCAGCATCTGACTTCCAATTCACAACCAGCCTGTGATTCACCGCAGCTCCCGGATCCCTGCAGTTAACCTGTAACTGCTCATTTTGGGTACGTGCATCTGATTTCCAACAGCATTGTTTTGCACTTGTCTTGACTGAACTTGTTTTTCTTCTTTTCAAACCACCCCCACAGCTCATTACTGTAAGAGAGGATGCAAGTGCCGGCAATGTCTCTGGTTGCATTTCATCTTCTGTACCCTCTACAGTCTACCATCTAATCTGCTATTGACCCTCAAAATGCCTTCTCGATCCAACAGTGAACCATTCTTTTAACTTCTTAAGTACCCACTTATGATGATTTCATCTTCAGCACATTTCCCGAGTTTGTTTATCGAGCTGTCGGGATTTCCTCAAGAACTACTCAACAGCTTTCAGCGCTTACTTTGGTAAAGTCACTAAAATAGTGGACTTCGTATGAGTTTGCCAAGTATTTCTACCAGCCCTCCATCCTTCAGGAGAATTTGCTGCACCAGGAGGTATCACAGCTAAGAGCCGGCAATTAAGACGATACGAGTTCTGCAGTTATTTGAAATTTCTTTAAAGTCAGATCAAGCAGCTCATCCATTCCACATTCAGGACCAGCATCGCCGTTTTTCTTCAACTCTCACCTACCCAGCTGTCTCTCCACTGCTATTTCCCTTGGCTGAGCTAGAACTTCTGGGCTGCAGGAGCTTACAAAGAAAACCTAACGCCCAAAGGGTTAAGACTTGTTTTTTCATGATCTCTAAATCATAAATATGATTTCCACTTGAAAAGGGAACACTTCATTTAACAGATGCAGTGGCGCTGAAGGGTAATGCAGGGCTTTGAAGGAATTTTTTTAAAAGGGAAGCGAAGGGAGAAAGCAAAATAACACTTCCAGAAAGTTTTCCAAAGGAAATGAGTAACCACTTGTTATTAAATGATAAATCACAGTCCTTGGGAAGTGGCATTGTCTGTGGTCTATTTTTAATGAGAAAACACCTCTGTCACTGGCACGAGGACTGAACATGCTGATGGGATGTGTCTGTGGACAGTGGGAGTGTTCACTGAGAGCCATCATGTCATTCCAAAATCAGCAACCAAAACAGCATGATAAGAAAGTGGCTTAGAGGTGGGGAAAAAAAAAACCAACCAACAAACCCACGCACCCAGGACAACAAACAAGGGCTACTGTTTTCCAGGAGGAAACACTAGACACCAAGCAGAGGAACCAGATCCCGACCGCAGTCTTAGGCTTCGCTTTTGGTTCCCACATGGGAAGGATGCACACAGAAGCCACCAGGAAGCCAATCTGTGCTGACCCCAAAGTCCTCGCAGGGGTTGAGGTGACCTCCCATGTGCACTAGCATCCTCTCAGTCCCCAAGATGGGGACATGCTGGGCATGTGGCCACAATAAACCCCCTGGCCTCTTTTCCACAGGGTCTGACACCAAGACAGAGCTTTCTGGTGAAGCATCGGATGCTGCAGCTCTGCACAGGCTGAGCACTTCAAAGGTGTAATTAGCCTCATTTTATGCTGATAAATGACAGATTCCTGTAGCAGAATGACTCGCTGACTGGGAATATGCACTCGTTGAAGGAAGGGAAGCAAAAGGCATTGGAGCTAGCTGAAAGCTCAGCCACAGACACAGCCTCAAAACCAAACCAGAGGAGCACAAGCTCTCGGCCGCCCCGCCATCATGCAGCACGCCTCCTGGCTTGCTGGCAAGGGGACTGTAACTGGCACCTCGCACCAAGCCCAACTGGCTCTGAAGTCCCAAGCATTGCTGAGCCCACGGCACAGGGTTCAGGTGCAGACCCATGTCCCCTGCACACGCAAGCCAACTCCAACCCAAAACCACACACGCACCCCCAAACTTTCCAAGCTGCACCAGGAATCAGCAAGAAACAATGACCAGCTCGCTGACATACAACACACTATGTGTACAAGGACAAGTCCAACGTCCTGCACCTGGGTCAGGCAACCC
>NW_010252635.1:0-330 GCF_000690775.1 Eurypyga helias
ACAGCTCCATGCCCTCCCCGGACATGGACCACGCGGATCGCCGGCAGCACGACCAGGCGCGCCGGCCCCTCAGCGTGGCCACTGACAACATGATGCTGGAGTTTTACAAGAAGGATGGGTAGGGTCTTTGCAGTGCCAGGCGTTTGGGGAGAGGGAGGGGATGGGGTGGCACTGCGCTGGTGGGGGTTGGGGGATCCCGGGATCCTGGGCTGGGAGGCCCCCTTGCTCTTTTGCTCTTTTTGGGGTGCCCATGTGAGCCCAGGGCTTGATGCCTTCCCCCCAGCCACTGGAGATGGGAGTGCAGTGGCCCGTGGCCTGGCACCGGGGCAG
>NW_010252635.1:402-1132 GCF_000690775.1 Eurypyga helias
TGCCCCCCACCCCGTGCCACCTCACAGGGACCACAGCCAGGCAGGTCAGCTCCAGAAAACACCCCCAGGGCTCTCCTCATCTCCAAAAAAATGTCCCAAGCTCTCCCCACCACCGGCATAGCCAGGTCCCCACCGTGCCCCTCCCGAAGCCCCCTGACCTCACAGCTCCTTTTCCGCGCAGTGAGTTCTCGCCCTGTGCACTCTCACAATTTGGGGTCTTTTCACTAATAATCGTGTGTTTCTGCCCATGCAGCCTTAGGAAAATCCAAAGGTACGGTGTCCTCTGCAGCGGTGCTGGGAGGGTGCTGGGAGGGTGCTGAGAGGATGTTGGTGCCTGCTGGTACCTGGGGAAGTGGCCGGGGGGTGACACCAGCACATCCCACACTGCCCTGTTGCCACAGAGATTCATTCCCAGCAGCTGCCTGGTAGAAGGGGCGTTTTTAGGGACCAGGCACCCCTAAGGAGCTGCGACACAGAGCCAGCGGGTCCCTCCCACCGGGCAGGTGCTGAGCACCTGTCTCTGTGTCCTCCCAGCATGGGCGTCAGGGTGATGGACACCTCGTGGGTGGCTCGCCGAGGCACCTCAGCGGTGCGCAAGGCATCCTCCACCCCCCCGGCCACACAGCCCCCTGCGCCGCCCGCCGAACTGCCCGCACCCCACTCGCCCATTCCCGAGCAATCGCCGGATATTTCAGCTACTCCTTCCCCACCTCCCGCCAGCTTCGGCTTC
>NW_010252636.1:0-267 GCF_000690775.1 Eurypyga helias
AATCTGCATTTGCAATTGGCCCTACCCATTTCCCTCAGACTCTGTGACAGAAGAAAACTTCTCTCCACCTCCACTAAACCCCTAAAAAAACAAATGAAATGAAGGCTCCCTCACTCTGGCAGTAATATTTTTCAGCTCTGTTACAGCCATTTCAGAAATGCTTTGGGAGTGGGCTTAGGTCCAGGGGCCCCAGCTAAGTTCTGCACATAGCCCTCCTGCATCAGAAAGAAAGGACGTTGTGAGTTTGGTGTTACAATGTGGTGGTGG
>NW_010252637.1:0-285 GCF_000690775.1 Eurypyga helias
CCCCGCGAAGCCCCGCCGGGCCCCGGCCGAGGGTTTTTGCGTGAGAAACGAGCGCGTGAAACCCTCGGCGGAACATTTTGGAAACGCAGTTGTTCTCACTTCACCTACATCTTGTATGTAAAACCCCATTTTCAATTTCCAGCAGGGAATATATTCTAACCCCTGGGAGTCACTCGTGTGTTAATGTGCTTTTCTGCCCGAAAATCACAAGAAGCCAGTGCCAACTCGCCCTTCCGGCTCTTACCGATATAATCGAAGTGTCCTGGCGCGAGTCGCTCTGGCAGA
>NW_010252637.1:375-1980 GCF_000690775.1 Eurypyga helias
GCCGCGCACAGGTAGAACTGTGCCCACCCGGGGGAACCGTGCAGAGGAAAAAGGGGAACAGGACGTTCCTAAAGGAGGCAGCGCCGTTCCCCGAGCCCCCAGCCCCGCCGGCTGCCCACCGCCCAACGATGGGACGCAGGGCACGGGGCGCAATGCCAGGGCTCTCGCCTCCCAGCCCCGCACCTCCTGTCCTTAGGCCTCCCTGCAGCAAAATTCCCACCCTGCTCCAGTTTAGGAACTGGCAAACTCGCAGCCTTCAAAGGCTGTAACTTTCCAAGTTACTGGAAGTATAACTTTCCAGCAAAGTTGGAGAGCGGCGCTTTGAAGCGCGAGGAATCTGCCTGCCCGGAGGTGCAAGAAAAAATAACCAAATCTCCTTTCCTGCCAGAGTTTGTTTTCCTTTAAAAACAGAACAAGGCTGGCATATTTTCCCAAATATTTTCAAAGATGAAGCGGTTGATATTTCCAAGCCTGCAGTGCTGTGAATGAGGGCGGGGGGGGCGTACCCTGTAGAAGAGCGGGATGCTGTCGAAGAGGTACGGGTACACGAAGGCCAGGGTGCGGGAAGCCTTGCTGAACCTGGGCTGCTCCCCCTCCACAAACCTGGAGGAAAACAGAGAAGGCATTTCCCATGGAACCGCGGGGCAGGTTAGGCTAACGCCAGCGCCGGGTTTGCTGCGGACTGGGAATCGCAGGATACAGACGGCACACACGTCCTCCCCCGGCTGACTGAGGTCACCCAGAGCGCTGCGGTTTTTGGCTGCCAAGAGCGTTAAAGCTGTGACCACCCTCAGCTCACGTGGCTGAACCTCCCCCTGGACCCGGAGAAGGAAGGATTTAGGGGCCGCTCTCCCCTGTTCCATCCCCTGGCTCTCACAGGCGCAGCTCTGCAGCTCCGAGAACGATCTCTTTCACGCCGTCCTGGCACGGCTGACTGTGCTCCTTTTACCATTGCTCACCGACCGTTACCCACCAGCGGCTAGGAACAGAGCAGCTCTTTAAACAGCTGCTGCCCCTGCGGTTGGGTTTCACTGGATTTGCCCTCTTGGTTTTGAATCCAAGCTCTCCGAGCGCAGCAATCGAGGAGAACACATCTGCCTTGGCTGGGAAGATGGTGATGCAGCGCTGGGGCTGCGAGTGCCACTGCTTGTTAATTAAGCCGTACTGCAGCTCGTGTCGGAAACACAGGAATGGCACAGCGCCCTTCTATTTCACGTCCTGCCAAGGCTTTGCAGTTCCCGCTTCGGAGAATGCACGGAGTTACTGAAAACACCAAGTAAATCAGTGTAGCAGGTTACTTCCTAATGGCATCACCATCTTAATGGAAGAAGCTGCCCGTTGGCTGTCATCAGTCATTACGTGAGGGGGAAAGGCTTTGCCTGCGTGGGGAGAGTAATCTGCATTTGGTTCCCCAGGAAATCGCGCTGCTGAAATGCTGGACACGCTTTACAGCTGAAATCAGGAAAGAATTGACCACCCAGGTCCCCAGAATCCCTTTGCAACACCTGGAGCTGGGGCACAAGCCACGTGCTGAGACCCCAGCCTGCTCTTGCACACAGGGAACGCAACTTGGACGAAACCTGGATTCGGGGAGCCGGGAGGAGC
>NW_010252637.1:2027-2375 GCF_000690775.1 Eurypyga helias
CCTCGCACCAACCCCTGCCCCTCCGGCCGTGGGGGGCACAGGATGGGTGTCAGGATGCTCCCTACCACGAGGAGGGCTCCAGAGTGAGCCCATCACTCTGCCCTCCCGCTGCAGCCACGGGGACCGCAGGCCGGAACAGAAACCTTCTCTTTTTGATGCCCCCCGGCAGGGAAAGACTTCATGGGGTTTTATCCCAGTGTGGGAACAGGGAGATTAACTTGAGACAGACTTGAGACTCTACAGCAGACCTGCAGAGCAGAAGGGCTCTATCAGCATGACCCAAAAATGGGTTGAAACCCCAACAATTCAGCTTCTGCTCAAGAGCCACTACCTGTGTGCGGGCTTTTC
>NW_010252638.1:0-386 GCF_000690775.1 Eurypyga helias
GGCGGGAGCTGCTGCCCGCGCTGACAGCGTAGGTGAGCTGACTGAGGTGTTGTGAAATGGCCTTATTCATGACCACAGATGCTTCAAGGTGTCCCTGCTCTCCACGTGGACTTACCCGCAGGTTGCGGTCTCTTACAACCTGAGTTCCAGCCCACCCAGTACAGCAGCACAGAAGCAGCAGCGGTCCCCTGGCCATCTGCTAGGCCAGGCGCACGGCCACTGCTGTTACGAGAATGCTCCCAGGCACAGCACGGTAAGGTAAGTGGCACAGCAAACAGCAGAAGCAGCCGCTAACAAGCAGTAGACTATAATACACAATAAGGCAAGCAAACCCCATGGCAAGCACAGGACCCTTCCTGTCAGCAGCTGCTACGGCAGGCATAAAA
>NW_010252638.1:627-2358 GCF_000690775.1 Eurypyga helias
CCAGTTTAGCACACTCAAACCTCTCATTATCTCAAAACCTTTCAGACTTGCACTGAGTGCCAAAAAGGACTGTAGTGGGTTAACCCCCGTAGGCAGCTAAACAATGCAGTTTCTCACTCACTTGCCCCACAATGGAGTGAGGTAGAGAATCACAAAGGTAAAAGTGAGAAAACTCGTAGGTTGATATAAAGACAGTTTAAAGAGTAAAGCAAAAGCTGCACACACAAGCAGAACAAAGAAAGGAATTCATTCACTACTTCCCATCAGTCCGCAGGTGTTCAGCCATTTCAAGATAAGCGGGGCTTCATCATGTGTAACCTTTATTTGCAAAAACATGCTATAATTCATATTATCACATCCTCCCTCCTTTTTTCCCCCAGCTTTTATTGCTGAACATGACATCAGGTGGTATGAGCCATCCCATGGTTCAGTTGTTCTATCTGTGTCCCCTCCTAAATTCTGTGCACCCTGAGCCTACTTGGGCAGTGTGAAAAACAGAGAAGACCTTGACATTGTGTGGACACTGTTCAGCAAGAACTAAAACAGTGTGTTACCAACACTGTTTTGGTCACAAAGCAAAAACATAGCCATACGAGGGACAATGAAGAAAACTAGCTGTATTCCAGCCCAAACCAGTTTTTGACATTCCTTTTAAGGACTTTTTCTCTTCAAGAGAAACAGGTATTTGTATGGTTTTCATTGTTCATATTACTTACTGGTAAGCTGAATTTTATTTTTGCACTAAATAAGGATCAAAAAAGATACACTGTGTATTGAACGCTATTATTTTCTACATTACTGTATGCATAAGTTTGAAGCCATTTTTTAACTGTAAAAGGAACTATAATGGCTAAATCAGCCAATGCAAGTAAGGTTTAGAAATTTAATGTGGTATAAACTCAAGTTAAATAAGAGATACTACATATTAACTTGGTTTCTATTTTTTTTTTCATATACTCCCTCTCAGTATTTTATTCATCGAGTGGCTCTTAGCTTAAAACGTACAATGAAATTTCTTCTTAGATAAAAGCAAAGCTTTGTTATACACTCTTAGAGACTATTACAAGAAGACTGGGAATTTTAGGTACCAATGCATCAATGTAAATAATAACAGTATTTGTGAAAACTGCAATACAATAATACTCCAAGTACCAGTCAAAATGAAGGTTATAGAGTATTCTCATGTAATCTTTTCAATAATACTTGAAACATTATATTAAGTGATAACAGATACACTACATATAAATAAATTGCTAACAAAAGCATTGAGACCAAGGGTAGATTCACAAAGTATATTTTTAGTACTTCTGACCAGTAAAATCTATAACGTTAACTTGTATTTTACACAGCTTTTTACAACACAGAGAAAGAGAAGGGAAATGGAATCTATTAGAGAGGGTAAAAGAATGAGTTTCAATTTTTTAGGACTGAGAGTCATAGAATCACAGAATGGTTTAGGTTGGAGTTGGTTGCTCAGGGAGGAGGTGAGTTCCCTGAGCCTGTAGGTCAGCCTTCAAGACCTGAGTGGCCACAAAGCAAAACAAAAATCTCGTATCGCATGAAGGTATGCTTGCTGAAGTCATGGAAGAGAAAGCCAGTGGGAAATGTAGCAAAGTTTTCCAAAGGTGCAAGAGATTCCAGAAGCTGCAATGTCAGAAAACAACTTTCTGGTTTCTTTCAGTTCAGCAGTTTTCACAAACATTCATATAGAATAGAATAGAATAGAACCAA
>NW_010252639.1:0-650 GCF_000690775.1 Eurypyga helias
GCGCCTGGGCGACTACGCCTTCGACGAGGGGGACGGTGAGGCCGGAAGAGGGGATGCTGGGGGTAAGGCTTCACCTTGCAGCTTGTCATACGGGTTTGTGCCTTTCCTCAGGTCATTTTTACTGCTCACTTCACTACCCCAGTCCACCCCCTGGCATGGAACTGCCTGTGGATGAGCCCCCGGTGCTGCCCGGTGCGGTAAGTCAGTGCAAATCCCCACTGATGGTGAGGGAAGGCAGAAGGTGGAGGGGAATGCTCGGGCTTGGCCCCACACTGCATCACTTGCCGGCTCTGCCCTAGGATGCCGCTGCTGCCCAACCGCCCTCGGATGCTGGCAGCCCACGTGCATCCTCCGAGGAGAGGGAACCTGGACCCCCACAGCCCCTGCCAGCAGCCCCACAGCCGGGGGGAGAGCTGGGGGTAGCAGAGGATGCTGCGGATGCTGGTGACATGGAGGAGCAGGAGCTCCCGGCACAGCCTGGGCGGGATGCAAGGGAGGAGGAGAGTCCTGGAGCGGAGCCCCAAGGGGGAGCAGAGGAGGGTGAGGAGAGTGGGGGCAGGAGGAAGATCGTCCTCACGCCCCTGGAGAAGTTCAAGCTGTCCACGCTGAACCTCACCAGCGAAGCGGAGCCTGAGCCACCACCGAAGCCG
>NW_010252639.1:674-1737 GCF_000690775.1 Eurypyga helias
CCCGAGGTCCTCCCTGCCCGGTGGCAGGGGCCAGACACCTGGGAGGAGGAGGAGGAGGAGGAAATGGCTGTGGAGGAAGGTAAGTGGCTGCAAGCTGGAGTCACCAGGCGAGCAGCGCTGTGGGTCCATCCAGCACCCTGCCCTGCCCCACGTCTTGCTGGTGAGACAGCGTCCAAAATGGCTCTTTTCCTGGGGCAGCTTTGGAGGAGAATGACAGCGAGGAGGAGGAGGAGGAGGAGGAGGAGGAGGAAGGCACAGACCTTGGCATCATGGCAGAACTGGTGAGTGCTTTCCCTGAGTGGCACTGGCCCCACCAGCCCGGGTGGTAGCTGGGGCTCTTGCTGGTGTCTCCTCTGACCGAGGCATTGGGTCCGGCTCTGCTGTGGCTGCTGGAGCAGGAGGTTCCCAGTGCAGGGACTGACCCCCCCTGCCCATGCCACTGTCCCTTCTCAGTGCCTGGACCCAGGGGAAGAGGAGAAATACCCCACCTGGAAGCGCACGCTGACCCGCCGGGCCAGGGAAGCCCAGACGAAGCGGTTCTGCAAAGCCCAGGTAGCCCCGCGGGGGAGAACTGGGTCCCCAGCCTGGTGCCGTCCCACTCCCTCCATCCCCTTGCTGCTGGCCACACGCTGGAGATGCTGGCCCCTGGGTGAGCGCTGCCCTTGCCCCGCAGGCCATCCAGAGGCGGCTCGGAGGGTGACATTCCGGGAGCTGGAGCAGCAGGGGATCAAGCTGGAGAAGTTACTCCGGGATGAGGACGGTAAGACCAGGGTGGACAGGGCACTGTGATCCCCAGGGCTGGGGGGGGTTTGCTCATGCCCCCTCCGTCCCGCAGGCAGCCCGGGCAACCAGAAGACGCAGTGGATGAACCAGCTGCTCTACCTGGTCCAGAAGAAGAACAGCCTGATGTCCGAGGAGTCAGACCTCATGATCATGTAAGGCTTGGGGGGACGCTCCCTGGGTGGTGTGGGGGCTCTGCTCACCCCAACTCCACAGAGCCCAGCACCTATTTCCCCCCCGTCCCTCCCCGCAGGGTGCAGGAGCTGAAGCTGGAGGAGCAGCA
>NW_010252639.1:1765-2306 GCF_000690775.1 Eurypyga helias
GAGGGTGAGTGCCGGTGCCCGAGGGGGTCCCTGTGCACGATGGGGGCAGCGGGGCTGGGGCTGTGGACACCCACCCAGCCCTGAACCAGCCTCTCTGCTCCTGCAGAATCCCTGAAGACGCCCGAGGATCGTGCAGCCGAGCAGGAGATCCTGGTGCAGCTGCTGGAAGTGGTGAACAAGCGCAACGTCCTCATCCACATCCAGGAGGAGAAGCGGCTCAGCGAGCTGCAGGCCTGATCCGCACACCCCCCAGGACCCGCTGGTTCCTTCCCAGGGGGGGATAAGCGTCCCCCCCCTCAAGCTAAGCTGAGGTGCTGCTGCAGGCGGTGATGCCTGAGCTGCCCACGGGCGGCTGCTGTGGCAAATCCAGGTCCCTGCTTGCCAAAACCTGCTGCGGAGGGGCCAGACCCGCTGGCGGGGCAACACCAAGGAGCCACCTTGGCTTTGGGGTGCAGAGGGGACACCCCCGCGCTCGGCTGGATTGCCTTTGCCTTGTGCTTGCTTGAAAACAGGATTTGCAGGGGGCTACAAAACGCGGGGG
>NW_010252639.1:2440-2774 GCF_000690775.1 Eurypyga helias
TTTTGTCCAGCAGAGCCATCGTGCTGGGGCTGCCTCGGGACAGGCTCCCGCAGCACCCGGCTCCATCGCTACCCAGCCAGCCTGCGCCCCTGGCCCAGACAGCGAGGGTGTGACCATGGCCACCGTGGGCAGGGGACAGTGGAGATGCCAAGTGTGGAGGGGCAGTGTCAGGAGTAGCCCCTGGAAGCTGCCCCTGGATGTCCTTCCCAGCTGAGGACGTCCATCCCTGCCTAGGACACCCATCCTAACCCTGGACATCCATTCCAGCTGAGGACATCCATCCCAGCCTGGGACATCCATCCCAGCCTAGGCAACCCATGCCACCTAAGATCAT
>NW_010252639.1:3169-3823 GCF_000690775.1 Eurypyga helias
AATTGGGGCCAGCAACAGACAGACTGGGCTGATCCCACCGTGCTGCATCCCTGCTTTTGGGTGCCACATCCACGCCGTCCCTGCTCGCTCCACGAAACCAGAGTCAGAAACCTCCCCGCGAGGCCCCTGGGCCCGGGAAGGGGCTTTTCGTCCAGCAGCTCCCTGAGGGGATTGCACCCAGGGCTGGCACTCTGTGACACCAAGGACAAGGGACGCCGGCGGCCGTGTCCTTGCCGCTTTGGGGTTTCTCCCGCTTGGCAGTGCCGCGCTGGCCTTTGCACGGACTTCTCCGACCCTTCTGGAGTCCCCGGTTATTACGGGGCGGCCTCTACAGCCAACTGCTGCTGACAGCAGCCCCAGCTGCGTCGGGGATGGGGGTCCCGGGAAGGCTCCGCCAATAGCGATACCCCCCCTGCACCCTGCCCTCATCCTGCCGGTCCCTTCAGCGCCTCACCAATCCCTCCCATCCACATTTTGTTTGTACCAGCCGTACTATCCTGCTGCAACGCCCCCCTCCCTTCCAATAAAGCCTCCCAACCCGGTGCCAAGGGCTAAAACACCACTTTTATTTGCTATCCAGGTCAAATCCGGTTGCCGGAGCAGTTGCCAGCTTTCACCGGGAGCCTCTGAGGCCGCCCCAGGCAAGGGGAGGCT
>NW_010252640.1:0-7666 GCF_000690775.1 Eurypyga helias
CCCCCCCGAGCGCAGCGGTCACGGGGGCACGCTCCAAACACGGTCTTAATAACCTGTTGTCCTTTGCCACTTCACCTAGACTTCATCAGCTATGACTAAGGAAGAAATACATCCCAAATAAACCTGGCTTTGAAACCTGAGCGCTGGGTATCGGGAAGAGACAACTGAAACCTGAGCGCTGGGTATCGGGAAGAGACAACTGTCCAGGGGGCAGTTTCTTTGCAGAACCCCTGTTCTCTGACCAAGCCAGCAGCAGGCACCACCAGCTTCTCCCGTTTACCTTGATGTTGTTGGAGTCCGTAAGGAACATGGTGAAGCGATCAATTCCCATGCCCCAGCCGGCTGTGGGAGGAAGGCCGTACTCCAGCGCGGTGCAGAAGTTTTCATCGATAAACATGGCCTCATCATCACCTGCAGCTTTGGCCTGAATGAGAAAAACAGTAAAAGGCGGGTGGTATAGAGCTAGGCAGTACCCCTTCTGCTGAGGAATACTCCTATTTGTAGCAGCCACGTAACTGGTGAAACCGAAGCTGCCACGTGAGTGACAGATGGAGGAATCTCAGCCCTTGCTGAGCTGTGGAGGTCACTTCTAAATGTGCTTCCAAAGTAGCTCTAGGCTCAACTCCTCTCTGATCTCCAAGTTTCCTTTCCAAACAAAGGCCCAGGTGCTTCGCTCCAGTAAAAGCTATCTCCAGGGCCATGAGGCAACCGATGCCAGTGGAATAAACTGCTTGCAGTGGCTTCTCAGGTTCTTTAGTTGCTTGCAACTCCCCCTTTCATGTTTGTAGAAACAATTAAGAAGCATAACTGATTGCATCATCAGTAGTTGCTACATGAAACAAAGTTTAGGGATTGCTTTTTTATCCCCCCTCAAGTAGAAAGACTAAAAAAACCCTACACTGAGATGGTGACTACTGCACCTGACCCCGCCAGCCTCCCCGTGCCGGAAGTCATAGAAGTCATAGAAGTCGCAACAATCAACACGCAGACCAGCCAACCCTCTCAAATTTAGGAACTGCAAAGTGTAAGTGCTGAAACAATAAACATTGTTGCTCACGCGGTTCCAAACAAGCCTTTGCAAGAGACTGTTAAAGCGAACTTCTCCCAGGCTGAAATCCTGAGATGGAAACCGCCATCCTTCATCTCATTCTCCACCTTAAGTTCTCAGGCAAATTTTCGTTCACTACATACATACATGTTCACTACGTACATACATGTGTGTCTGCAAAGTTTGGCTATGGACCTGAGACAACCGCAGCAAATGTATATACAACACACCAGAAGTGAAAGAAACCTGAAATATTACTCATTCTGACCAAACATTTTGAATTTTAGTATTAAGTTAGTTAGTTGGTTAATTGGTTTTGGCAATTTTTTAATCCTCTCGGGCACTGTGAGGCCATGAGGGTATGAAGAAGGGGAACTCTCTTCCTGCAGTCGGCGTATTTTGACCTCAATCCCGTGTGGGCACGCACGTATTCATGATGTGTATACCTCATCAATAACAAAATCCGCTTCAGTCACTCCTTTTTGAGGCTAATGCAGAGAAATTTGGTACTATAATTTTGCAGGCCTAAAAATTTCCAGCCTGCATCTTTATTCTGTGAGCCAATTTAAATTAGTAATAACTCAGTTCAGGAAATTAAGCTATTTCTTACGCACCATTCAAACCCTTGCCAGACACAAAAATCTACTTAAGAACCTAAAAGTATAATGTTGTATGACTACATAAACACTTCATTGGGGAAAAATAACTTTCAACCTGAGCAAGACTGAGAAAACGCTTTGCACCTTTGCTTTTTCTCCCCAATTTCTTCGGGAAGAATAACAGGGAAGATATTCCAAAACAAAGCTACACCACTAAAAACCTAGTCAAGAGCAGCGTTTGGGCTGTTTACCCTGGAGAGGAAGGTTCGTTTAAAAGGAACTGAGTTTTACTGACAGGCTGTCACTTGAGTGAGAAACACTCGCTCCAAGTACTAACAACCCTTTTCAGCTCCTGGGAATAACGGGCAGATTTAGAACAGACTTCGGAAACGTTCTTCGCTTACATGCCTGTACCACTGACTACCAGCAAGACACCATACCTTGGCCTGATCCTCAAAAAGCTGCCGCTGCAGGAAAGGGTCATTAAGTTCTGTGTACGCGTTGCACACTTCCTTTTTCATTACAAAGAGTTCGAAACGCTCGGTCAGGCCCGGATGGGAGCGATGCCTACGTGAAGAGGACAGAACAACTGCACCTTAAAACGAACATCTGGACAGAAGCAAAGAGCACATCCACGACTTCCAGAGGATTGACCACACTTAGCAGTAACAGCCGTCGGAAATTCCAACTGCTAAGCATCAGCACCTCTTCCCTGGCTGATGGGTTTCACAGCTGAGGAACCAGTCTGTCTGGGTTGGCATGAGAATTCACAAACTAGCACACAACATCAAAATCTCTGTTTGCACATATGTGACTTGTTTGGGGTTTTTTTAAATAAAGCAGTAGCGGAGGGTTTGAAAGAGTTAACACGCTGACTGTGACTCATGCTCTTACCATTTGGCTAGAGGGCTCATGATCTGTGGGTGGTCACAGATGAATGTAGGGTTGATACAAGTGACTTCCAGGAATTCACCGACCAACTGGGAAAGCAAAAGCAAAACAAGTATGTATAATAGCACTTTCCTAGTACTGCCCTCCCCCACTCCAAACATCCTACTTCCTTCTCTTCATTACTGAATAAAGTGCCACGAAACTGAAGTGTTTCCCAGCTAATAATTCTGACATAGCATAAACTGTTTAAAAAACAACAACAACATAATTCAATTTAGAGATTACAACGAAGGCCAATAGGAAAAGCAGCAGAAAAACCAGCTATCAGATAATATCCCGGGTACAGATGAAAATACTTAACTCAGCTGACAGAACTCCATGGCGAGCTACCGCTGCAGCAAGGTAGCCACAGCTGCACACATCTCACAGACAAAACCGACATAAAGATACAGCAGAAGCCTTAAGACCAAGAGACCAGTTATCAAACTAAACCCCTCTAGCACTCCCATTAAAGAGGCACCAGAAAACCACACTCTGGTGTAGACAACACAAAGGCTTTGACACAGAAAGAGCTGAAGTGCATTTCAGCCTGTTTTCCCAGATGCAGCTACATTTTTACCCTGAAGAGGCTTCTGTTGATACATGCAGATCCTCAAAGACATTAGTGTTGGGAAAACACCACCTTCACTTACTCTGTCAAGAAGCCTGGCTGTTGTCCTGGGAGGTGGACACTCGACATTTCTCTCTGCACAAAGGTTATCAAAGAACTTGCGAGTTTCTGAAATTGTTGTAGACAAAAATTAGAAAAGCTACTCAGGAACTATGTGTTTTTCCTTTCTGCATTCTTCAACGTGCCCCAGAGTGATTTACAAGATCTTAATGGTACACACCAAGGAAAACGTCAGCTTAAATGTCAATCCACAAAAAAAAAGTGGTTTTAATCAGTTTACACTAATATGTAAGTTATTTTATATTTCAGAAACATGACAACAGTGAAGCACACCCCCTGCCATGACTGCCGGGCATTATTATTCGGGGGGGAAAAAAAAACCAGAGGGGGATGGGGAGAATCACTAAAGAGTGTATGAACTTGCTTCTGTACAAGAACAAGGGTTCTAGCATTGTTTTCTTGTTTCTCTGCATTCTAGGCATAAAATAGCACAGACCCACATTTTGAAGCAAGCCCAGAATAATCAGACTCCTAACTTATGCTAACAGGCCTGGAGACTCAACTGCACAAAAGCCAGAAGAAAGGAGAAATAAAAAGCTGGGTCTCTTCAACACACCAAGAACTCCCCAGACCTCGCCTCTTGAGTACACGCGTCACAGCCACCCCGCAAAGGGAGAAGCAAGAGAGCCACACGCTGCCAAAGACTGCAAGGAATGAAGGCTTCTCCCCGGACTCTTAGGCAACAGGCAAAAACAGGCAACAGCAATCCCAGGTTAGTACCACTTCAAAAAAAGCAGCCGACAGACTGCAGCCTGAGAACTCGAACTTTTGCTCTCTTTCTGCGATGGAACAATTATGGGAAATTACAGGAAATAATTATAGGAAATGCCAGGCATCTAACCTTCAGTTTCAAAACACTCAGTGGGTGGAAATTTCACTCCTAGCGCCTTTTCCAGGTCATACACCATGTTAATTCGACGGAAGGGAGGGGTAAAGTCTATCTCGTAGGCCTGTCCATCCTGACCGTCTGGATGGTACGTGATCTTGTAACTCCCAGTAATATGTTTCACCATCCCTACAAAAGGAATCTGAAGTTTAGAAGAAGAGTATGACACGTAATAAGCAAGTCCTTCAGAGAGTCTTACTCCGTTTTAATTAACATTGCACCCATCACCTGAAAGCAACTTCTCCGTAATTTCCATCAGGTCATGGTAGTCTGCATAAGCCATATAGAATTCACAAGTTGTGAACTCGGGGTTGTGAGTCAAATCAATGCCTTCATTCCGGAACTGACGCCCAATTTCATACACTCTGTCCATGCCTCCAACCACCAACATCTAAACAAAAGGAAATTCTAGTAAGCGCCCCAACTCTTCCCAAAGAGCCAAAGAGAGCTCAGATGCACACAACTGCAACGCGACCTCACAGATCCCATCCAAGACACGTTTTGTTTCCTCCAATCCAATGAATCCACCCTCCTTCAAGAATAATAGTTTAGCTATGCTTCCTTGAATATAGGCCTCCCATAAGGGGCTTGTATTTTACCTTATGGTAAAGCTCTGGAGCAATCCTCATGTACAAATTCATATCCAGTTCATTGTGGTATGTGATAAAAGGTTTTGCCACAGCTCCACCTGGAATTATGTTCATCATAGGAGTTTCAATCTGTAAAACAAGAACAAAAATAAATTAAAAGTGACATCAATATTCCCAGGCTCCTACACCTCAATGCCCTGCTTCCACCTGATCTGTCTCCAAAGCAGCACTCTAGATCAAGCACCCCTAGCTTTGATGAAACATCTATTTCATTTATTGTTTGGCATTTCTGTATATGAAAACGATTACACAAATGAAAGAGATGACTTGGCACTGGTTTGGACTCCTACTGTTCTCAAAAAATGCCCACTGGCAGCTTTTGCAGATTCGCTCGATAAACACTTGTAAATAAACGATGTAAGATCTAACCTTTTTGATAACCGTAAAGCACAACCAAGAATCTGGATGCAACGGAGCGCAGAGCTAGTATTAATTTCTCATGTGCTACTCCACAACAGATCTTATGATAAAACCAATTTTATTTAGAGGAAGAAAAACCTGCATTTACCTCCAGAGGCAAAACACCATTTAAGAGAGGTTATTTCACCTTTATTTACCGAAATAAGGAAAGGACAGCAGCAGTTTGACGTACTGCCTTGGTAAGAGTTTCCTCACCACCTGAGAAACAGCCTTAACTTTAAAGAGAGGAAAGGAATGGCTCCCATTATGTTAAACGAATAAAACACACCATGCGGAGATGATTATTCTCACTTCTGTTAATATTTTGCCTGTGAGCCTGAACACAAAGCACCCTTGAAGCTGAGAAGCTCTAAACACATTCAGTATGCAGAGTGAAATAAACACCGAGGCCTTACCTCAAGGAAGCCCAACTCATCTAGAAAGCTCCGAATATACGTGATGATCTTTGCACGGGTTATGAACTTCTGCCTCACATAATCATTAAGAATTAAATCCAAGTATCTCTGACGATACCTCGTTTCCTGAAAAGAAAAAGTATCCTTAGAACAAGCTAGACGAAATGTGCTGCCAAAGAAAAAAATACCAAGAGTAACGTTCCGTTGCTGACAGATCCCATCAGCAGATACAAGAGATCATCCACTCAGACCTATCTGTCACATTACCTCTGAGTGTGACAGGTATGACAAGTACCTTATCTTTGAGGCCAAAGTGAAGATGAGGCAACATGTGCAGGCATGGAGACAACAGAGTTATTTCACAAGGAATAATACTCAGTTCCCCTTTTTTTGTTTTCCCAGGATTCCCCTCTACACCAATAATGTCCCCACGGCGCAGCTTGTTGTTAATACGGAAATACTCTTCCTCGGATTTGTAGAGCCTGTAATTACAAAACTAATGTAAGCAGTTTTGTTTAAAATTCAATATTTTCCTTTGAAAAAAGAATTCTTCTAGCAGGGAAGCAAACCACAACACCCTAAGCAAAACATTACCTTCCTGCCTAAGCCAACACATAGCCTAAGGATGTGAAGGAACCGAATGTCCAAGTACAGCTCTCCAAGCCCCAGAATGCAGTTCAGTGTAGAATGCTCCTGGGAATACCCCTACTTACTTGGAATTTGCCATGACCTGCAACTTGACTCCTTCGCCACGAAGATCGTAGAAAATCAGCTTCCCTCCAGAGGCACGCTTGGCATGGATCCGACCTAAATATCAAAGTATGCAGGCCGTCAGGAAAAGAGCCCCTCGCAGAAAGGATTCAGGGGCAAAAGCCACACTATTATCACTTGGACAAAGGATCGTCAGCTCTAAACTGATCACTATCCATGAAAAGAGAAGCAGTTAAGTCTCAAAATTAATACCACTGCAGAAAAGACTGTATGAACTTTGGGTCCTGGAGCCCGTATCGCAATCTGATCTTGTAGCTGTAAGGGATGCTGCATGGGTCCATTCAGCCTGAAAGGATGGGTCCTAATAGCCTAACACCATTGCAGACCATGACCAAGGAAGGGTGGATCAGCAGAATCGGAAAACAGACCACCCCACCACTAAAAAAAGCTAAGACTTGGCTTAGCAGAGCAGCAGACCATCTTTCTGTATCCCAGATAAGCTTTTACCTGCCACTCTCACTGTGACGTCTGTCAGGTGATCTCCCGGCTGCAGGTGACTGTACTTCTCTATAAAATCTGAGAGAGACAAGTCCACATAGAATTTGTGTGGATAGGGATCTTCATTGGTGCCCTTCAGCTGCTGGATTGCAAGGCTACGGATCTTGTAGTATTGCTGTCACCAGAAACAAACAAACCCAAACGATTTTGTTAAAAACTGAAAATATTTTACAGGTTAAACAAAATTAAACACAGCTTCCCCTACATAGGAATGTGTATGTCTCTCCCCCTTTCAACCCTTTCATTCCCCTTGAAGGAAAAAAGTGAAATGTAAATCAAAGGCATTTATTCTCAGAACAGTAATAAGCCTGAAGGCAGATGCTCACATTTGGATCCAAGCTTTCCTCATCAGCACCAATGTTGTTCTCGGAGTCAGAAGTCAAGGAAGGCTTATTTGAATGCTTTTCACTTTGCTCCTTCTGCTTTGCCTCTTTTTCAGCTGTTTTTCTCTCAGCCTTTAAACGTCTCTTCAGCTCACTGCAAAAGAGAAGGAAACCAGATGCAGCAGGAGCTCCGATACTCCTGCACTCGGCTGGGCTCTGCCAAAAGCTGACTGTCCAAGGAGCCCCACCACTTCTCTTTCTGACCTGAACTCAGAAGCACGTTTAAGCATTTTCCTCCTCTGAACTCTCCTAGTTCATCTCCCACGAGACACAAACGCTCGGAGAAATTAAACTGAACTCAGCGTTACGCAGCCTCTGAGGACACGTGTCCCGGCGCCCAGGGGCTCCCCGCGAGCCGTCTGACACACGGGCCCCGCGCTGCTGCCGGGGAAACC